>NW_012106620.1:1179765-1205748 GCF_000951045.1 Mandrillus leucophaeus
AATGTCAAAATAAATATGCAATTCATGAAAGGGGAAATACAGTGAGAAAATTAACATATGGGAAAGTATTTAATTTAATATATAATAAATACTTAAATATTACTTAAAGAAATGTAAGATTACAATGCTAAATAAAATGTCTAATCTCTTATATCAGCAAATCATCATCTATAACTTAAAAAGTGTATACTCATTATCTTCATGTTCATGTACAGGGACGAGCCATGTCAGTTAACTCTCTTTGATCTAGTCCAACCTAATTAATGGAATGAATTAAAAATTATAATTATCAATGTAGAGGTGGTACAGACTAATGCACATTTTAAGAAATAGTACATTTTTAAGAACTTAAGAAAAATACAAAGTGGTTTACCATGCGACCAGCCTGATTAACATGGTAAAACCCAGTCTCTACTAAATACAAAACAATTAGCCAGGCATTGTGGCACACGCCTGTAATCTAAGCTACTTGGGAGGCTGAGACAGGAGAATCACTTGAACCCGGGAGGCAGAGGTTGCAGTGAGCCGAGATTGCGTCATTGCACTCCAGCTGGGGCAACAAAAGCGAAACTCTGTCAAAAACAGGAATAGAAAAGAAAAGAAAAGAAAGGAAACGAAGGAAGGAAGGAAGGAAGGAAGGAAGGAAGGAAGGAAGGAAGGAAGGGAATTTATAATGTTAAAAATTTAACAAAGTTATTGTATAATTAACCGAATGCTCCAGAAACTACAAGTTGCAAAATTTGTTTTAAATTAATTTTAGTGCTCTGAGATGTTTGATATGAAGCAAAAGCAAATACTTTCTGGGAAAACATAGGTTCATCCTAGCCTTTGAAGTCTCCCAGATAGTATTTCTGTTAAAAATTAGTTAACAATCCAAAATTAAAAAAAAAAAAATCTAAATACTGCACTGTTTATGACAATCAGTAGAACCATAGACATATCAAGCCAAAAATTTAGATCTTGAAATTATCAGACACAGAAAAATGAAAAGGAATTTTTCAAAAAGGAGACAAAAAACTATCAAATAGTTTTGGAAAAATAAATTACACATGTATGTGTTTGTGTGCTTAAACAAAACTGAAAGCAGCAATGTTTTAGACATTGAACTATGTACATATCCTTTAGAATAATATTAAAATTCTTAAGTAGGAATACATATTATAAAAATACATATGACTGCTAAATGGAAAACACTATTATTGAATAGTATTGGAGAAGAAATATCAATGGAAGGATATACCGTATGCTTGGATTTAAAACCAAAATATTTCAAGGGTCATGTTATTTTTCTCCAAATTAGTTAATTGATTCAGTGAAAACAAAAGAAAATCTGTAACAGATAAATTAACAATCTGATTCTAAAATGTATAAAGAAATGCAAAAATCCAATGATAGTCCTAACACGTTTGAAAAGTAAATTAAGTTGAAATTACTCTATAAGATTTGAAGACTACAAATATACAGTGTTTAAGATTATATAATACTCAGCTTAGCTAAGCTCAACTTAGCTTATAAGCTAAACTTAGCTTAGCTAAGCTCAGTATTATATAAGAATGGAAAGTATAAGATGAATGAAGTAGAACATTTAAAAAGAGACCCACACATATTTAATTTACTTGATCTAAGGGAAAGATGTCACTAAAAAACAGTGAAGAAAGATGATCTCTTTGAAAAATGATTAAAGATACATCACATACCCATATTTGTAAATATTCCAGGTTGGCTATAGATATAAGTATAGAACATAAAACCAATAAAGCCCCTAAAAGTAAAATTAAGAACTTATGCTTCTGAAATTGAATCAATAAGAGTATGAGAATAAAAAAAGGATATTTGCAACATATATAAATGACAATAGACTTCAATAAAAATAATACTAAAAAATGTACATACATGCAACAAAAATATTGGCAAAAGAACTAAAAAGATGTTTTGCCAAGAGGATATCGAAATAATTAATAGATACATAAAACGGGCCTTAGTATTATAATCAAGGAAATGTAAATTAAAACTCATGAGACACAACTACATATGAGGCTGAAGAAAAAATACTAAAAAGACTGGTTAGACAAGTGTTCTCAAGTATATAAAAGCAAAGGAATTCTCAGGAACTGTTAGAAAGAGTGTAAACTGGACAGTGACTTCAGAAAAATGTCACTACCGACCTCAGCAGTTTCAGTCCTAGATTTATGCCCCCCAAAGTATCTCCATGTGCACCAAAGGATGAGTATAACAATGTTCATTGCAACATAATCTATTATGCAGAAATGCTAAAAACAAATCCCATTAACAGTAAAATGGATAGATAAATGATAATTTACTCATATAAGAAAATACCATATGGCAACAAAAATGTAAAGCATATATACAAACTAAAATATGGATAAATTTCATAAGTATTTTAAATAATAAAATTTGACACTTTTTAAAAATTTTAGCTTTTTAATAAATTTTGTAACTGTTAATACCATTTTATGGTGCAATAAATCAGTATAGTAATTAAAGATGTGGAAGAAAGTGGTGAGACATATGGGTAAGGGTAGGGCGGGGATTTCTGATTAATGATGAAGTTATGTTCTTTAAACCTAGATGTAGGTTGAATATTTTTACGCATTCTGTAATAATTCATAGAGCTGTATACTTTGTTTCTTTTTGAAAACTTTTCATGATGTACATTATACTTTAATTAGCAGCAATAACAGCAAAGACAGAAAGCATGAAAGGAAACTAGAAATTATGTTTCAATAAATTATCCAGGTGCAGCATAAAGAGATAAAAATGTAAACACCAGCATTTTCCCTGCAAAAGTTATCAAGATGCTTAAAGAAGTGGTAGTCAGTTGGCAAGAGGTCAGGTGAATATGGCAGCTAAGGCAAAACTTTGTAGCCCAATTCATTCAACTTTAGAAGCCTTGGTTGTGCTATGTCTGATTGGCCATTGTCATGGAGAAGATTTGGGCCCTTTCTATTGACCAATGCCCACCGCCCGTGATGCAGTTTTCAGTGCATCTTATCGATTTGCTGAGCATACTTCTCAGACACAAATGTTTCGCTGGGATTCAGAAAGCTGTAGTGGGTCAGAACAGCAGCAGACCACCAAACAGTGATCATGACCTTTTTATGGTGCACATTTGGCTTTAGAAAGTGCTTTGAAGCTTCTTCTCAGTCCAACCACTGAGCTGGTCATCGCCAGCTGTCGTAGAAAACCCATCTTTGTCACAAGTCACAGTTCAATCGAGAAATGGTTTGTTGTTATTGCATAGAATAAGAAAATATGACATTTCAAAACAATGTATCTTTTGATTTTCACTCAGTTCATGAGGTACCTAGTTATCGAGCTTTTTCACCTTTCCAATTTGCTTCAAATGCCGAACAACCATAGAATGGTCAACATTGAGTTCTCAGTAACTTCTCCTGTAGTAGCAAGAGAATCCGCTTCAATTATTGCTCTCAATTGGTCATTATCAACTTGTGATGATTGGCCACTATGGTTCTCATTTTCAGGGTTCTTGTCTCCTTTGCAAAACTTCTTGACCCACCACTGCACTGTACATTCACTATAAGTTCCTGGACCAAATGCGTTGTTGATGTTTGGAGTCATCTCCGCTGCTACTTTATGACTGATTTTGAACTTGAATAAGAAATTGCTCGTATTTGCTTTTTATCTAACATCATTTCCATAGTCTAAAATAAAAAAGAAAAAGAGCTAGTAATGTCATTAGCAAAAACAACAACAACAACAACAACAAAAAAAAAACCGTAAAGCAAGAAATGTACATTAACATGATGTATAACATAACCACATTTATTTAAAAGTGTATTCCATATTCCAACATCAAATGGCAAATTTCAACATTGCAAAAACTTCTATTACTTTTGCACCAACCTTTTGCAAACCGGAATGGCTGCTTTTTGTGGTCCCTCAGCTATGGTGCAAGTGGGGCACATAAAGACAAGATGTTATCTGCCCCGAGGCAGCTTTCATCAGTGTTAGGTGATTGGCTCAACATAAATCTTAGGCTTCTATTGTCTCTTGCTGCCTATCTATTAGTAATAAATTTGCTTTTCTTAACTTGTAACATGAATGTTTTGTCTCACCAGACTCATGCAAATAGTATAAATTGTAGTCCAAGATGTAGTGGCCTAAAAAATTACAAAAACATACACACCCCTATATATTATGTATCAGTATATATTGATAATATTATAGATACTCTATTCAAATGTCTTATAAAATATACAATTTTCCAATAATTTCTTTCACATTGTGGGATTTTGGATATTTTCACTTTTTTTGATGGCACCATTTGAAGCACACAATTTTAACGTTTTAATACAGTCCCATTTATTTGTTGTAGTTGTTGTGCTTTTGGTGTCATATCTAAGAAACCATTTTCGAACCTAAGGAAATGAAGATTTACTTTTATGCTTTCTTTTAACAATTTATAGCTTTAACTTTTAAGTTTAGATATATCCACTTTGAATTATTTTGTGTGTATAGTGTGAAGTATGGGTACAACATCATTCCTTTAATTGGATATTCATTTGGTCCAGCACTGTTTGCTGAAGAGAGTAGTTTTTTCCCTATTGAATGCTTTAGTTGAAAATAAATTTCATATATATATATATATATTTGGGTTAATCAATTTCATTAACCTTTTATTTTAATATTTCTAGTTCTTATTGTTTCTTTCTTTCCTAGAAGACAGCTATTCAAAGTATTAAGCAAAATAAAGGAAATGAGAGAATTATTATCATAAGAAACTACTTGAAAGTATCTGGAATAATGGCAACATTTTGTATTTAAATTAAATGTTTATTTCTGCTAATATAAACTCATTTGGACTACTGAAACATTTTATTTTAAAATTAATAGAAACAATTCAAAAAACAAACTGGAGCTTCTAGAAAAGTTAATAATGAACTTAAAATAACACTTATTTGATCTACTATTCACTTACTATTAAAGAAATTATAGACAAATAGAGCCTAGGTAATTTTCTTTTACCACGTTACCTATAGATTTCAGTGTGATTTCTTGATGTGTAATTGTGGGTGTATATTATTAAAGTCTGCAATTATGTTTTTTTCTTTTAGAATAATGAAAATATAATTTTTTTGTGTTGTATAATTAATTTCATTTACATGTTCAATTAATTTTTTCTAGGAAAGAAACTATAAACACAAAATACAGACAATATATTTTCAAGTCTAAACTATAGAAACTACACAAAATAAATATATTTATATTTCCAGCATTCTTGTGAAAATTATTAAATTTAGCCAGCACATTTTCTGAATATGGAATTATAGATGCATATATAGTGGTTTGAGACAATAACTTTAGGATGAATATTATTAAGATAGCAGGGCAATAAATCATCAAAAACATTTTAAGTCCTTGTATTACACAGAATGGCTATTATTTTCCTTCAGCTATATAATTTTCTAAGTTACTAATCCCATTAGTCAAGAGGTTTTTAGAACATGCATCAATCAGTATTTAACATGGCATTTTCTCGATGAATGATTCAGATGAAGACCTAATAGCATTCTGTACAAGTGTAGTACCAGCAGAGTAATTAAAAATTAAGGTAGTCACAAAAGACACAGGTTCTACCCTGGGAGGGCATAAATACACTTACTGTTTAAGCTAGAGAGATCATTTGATTAACGCTAATGTGATAACCTTATTGAATAGAACATTTTAAAAGTTAGGAGAGACTGACTTCCCCAAGTTTTTATTTATAGTATCTAAACTAGAACTACCATCTGTGTAAGTACCATTAGGCATAGTAGCACTCTTAACGTCAGGTTTTAAATATTTCTAGAACAAATGATCTACAGAAGTCTCTGCGAGTTCTAGAGTTTCCTTAAAGCTACAGGTTTATTTAAGTGGCATAATATAATACTGTCCAAACCTATCATTTACAAGACAGTAATGCTTGGTAGAAGGTATATACCCACTATTACAAAACCTTCTAAAAAATGTAAATTCAGTCTACTGAAATTAAAGCTTTTCCTCCAGATCTGCCCTCAATCCTTGAAAAATATTACATCTCTGTTTTTATACTGAATACTTTCATATAATCATTTGGTGGATTCTTTACTTGATCATTTTATTGTGCTCTCAGACTTTGTGAAATCTTTGACTTAATTTTAAATTTCTTTAAAGAAATATAAATGCATAAAAGGATATTCACAGGGCTTGTGTAAAAGATACACAATTAAAATTAAATTAACACGTACCCAATATCCAGCTATTACAATAAAATGTATGTCTTTTTTTGTCTCTCTTGATCCTCTTACCTGCTTCTCCCTTCTGCAGTGGAAATCGCTATTATAAATTGTCTTTATAATTTTCTTCATTTTCGTTATGTATTTACTACATATGTCTTTGTAGTCCCTACATTATTTTCTTGCTCTCAAACCCTATGGGTTTATTCTGAGCATATCCTTCTGCTACTTGTTTGTTTACTTTAATGGCATTATATTCCTGATAATTACTCAGATTGAGGCACAGAGATATCATTTATTAATTTTACTGCAATATAATATCACTTTATTCATATATATGTACAACTGTTTTATTATATGTAATAACTTTATACCTGTTAATTACTATATCATTTGTAAATTTTAAATAGATCAATGCATATTTAATGACTATAGTGAATAGTTTTCTTTAAATCACAGAGTAACATGACTCTGAAAAAAAGGAATTAGGATTGAAATACAACTAAATTCCCCTTTTTCATTCCGTTCCTCATATAATGTGTACTACATATATTGGGCTATAAAAATTCTCTCATATATTGTAACATAACCGTTTTTTTCCTGGACATTTGCATGTCCTATTGCCTGTGCTTGCTTAAGCTATTTTCTCAGACCCATTAATGTTTAGATCTCCTAATTATCCTTCATTTTACATACAAAATTATACTTTAATTTTTCAAATTTTGTATTCTTATTTTCAAGCTTAAACATAAGAGAATACGTTATTTTGGAGCTGCAAATGTGTTTCATGATAGTAATTAAAAACTTTTTAGAATTAGTTACTTTTGTTGTACCTTAAATAATACTAGTAACAATAAAGTTATCAAAACATATTTGTTTGCTAGTTAAATTATGTGATAATATTTTAATATAATGTATATAATAAATTAAATAATAATGTTAACAGCAATCTCTAAATGATATATAAGCTGTTATGTGGTGAACATCAGAATTCTCACTGTGTGACGTCAAACTCTCTAATCTCATAAATCAATAGTATTATATATTTATAAGATAGTATTTGTTTAGTTATTTTTTTCCAAATTTATAGTAACATGTATCATATTGAATGGAAAGAGCATAAAGCTTAATTTTAAAATTTATTATATAGTTCCAATTGTCCCTGCTGTGTCTTTGTTTCGGGGTATTTCTTCTATGTTCAGAATATTTTTGATGAATGCTTTACTCATTAATATTTAAATTCTTCATTCTGCATCAGGCATATAAAATTCTCACGAATAATAAAGGGAGTAATAATATAGAAAAAAAGTATATCTCAACTTTTCAAATGTTTTGTTTTTTTAATGATATCTACCCCATCTTTTGATATTTGCCCTTAAGATAATTTTTGCTAGTAAATGATAACTTTTCAAGAGTCTCTTTAGAACAAGCTTTTTCAAAATTGCTTCCCTTTCAAGTTCTCTGTGTACTCTGTAATTGACTGGTTGCTTTGACTTTGACATTTTGTTTATACTCACACAAAAATTAGAAACCAATAATAATGTTATTTTCTTTCAGTCTGACAGTTTCACATATAGACATGCTTTTTTTTGTTTGTTTCCTTGACTAACAACGCTCGGGGTCATTCATTTAATCTCAGTTGACTTCTATAGTTGCTAGATTTTTTGGGGATTTAATCCAACTGTGATAAGTGTTTTGTCACTTTCCATGGAGACTTCAACATCACAGTGATTTCTATTTCTATAGTCTCACTCTACTTGTTCTTTACATTACTACATTGAAAAGAGAATGATCATATTTTTAAGTAATATTTTAAATAATTATTTACGAGGTGACAGAAGAGCTCACCTCCAAGGTATCATTTAGAAAAAAAAAAAAAATAACTGTATTTTTGGCATCTTTATGTGACATCTTCTTCCAAAGTTATATTTTCTGCCTGGTCGTAGGATGTACTGCTACTTCTTATCACACTAATCAGAAAAGCTGAAATTATTGGCCATGATTAGGTATCAAGAAGAATGTGCTGCTTAGAAGCAGAGCTGACCTCTATCACCTACAAGTGTTCTCTCTAAGAGTTATCTGTACAACACTGTGGCTTGTTAAGGCAACTGCTATTGCTGAAATACCTATCCATGGAGGTTTCCAAGGATACATTTCTACAAACCTTTTCTTAAATTAAGGGGGAGGTAATAAGCATTCAACAAACAGGCTGAAAACCACTGGTCTTTTTAAAACATCCAGCTTCCCCTATAAGAAATTACAGGCCGGGTGTGGTGGCTCAAGCTTGTAATCCCAGCACTTTGGGAGGCCGAGACAGGAGGATCATGAGGTCAGGAGATCGAGACCATCCTGGTTAACATGGTGAAACCCTGTCTCTACTAAAAAATACAAAAAAAAAAAAAAAAAAAACAAAAAAAACAACTAGCCAGGTGAGGTGACACGCACCTGTAATTCCAGCTACTCGAGAGGCTGAGGCAGGAGAATGGCATAAACCCGGGAGGCGGAGCTTGCAGTGAGCTGAGATCCAGCCACTGCACTCCAGCTTGGGCGACAGAGTAAGAGTCCGTCTCAAAAAAAAAAAAAAAAAAGTAATTACATTCAGTTTGATTTGGGCAATACTGTGTAGGGTGTTTTCTGCAAAGATAAGTTTTTCTTAACAATTATCCACTAATTTATCATTCCTTTAGGAGGGTTAAAGACTGAGGGTGTGAGTGGGGTCAAAGGTGACCATGTAGCATGGTCTTAGCCTTCCCAATTATCAGGTTTGAGCCCCAGCTGAGGTCTGAGCTAAATGGGTGAACGGGTGGAAGGAAGCTGGAAGAACACTTGAGAGACAGCAGGTAGATGGGACATAGCTTTACTCAGGAGCTCTCTCACATTGTCAGCCTTTGTCTCTGCTGCCTCCTCTGAATGCGGCCCCTCTTAGCAGCCCGCTCTACAACTCCTGCTGCTCCTAAGCTTACAGCTGCACTCCCTGGTGCACTTGCTAGTTCCTGGCTACCACGCCCCCAGCCCTCATCCCCCACCCCTCCAACACATACACACGAGTGTTTATCTGTAAGATGGACAGCTCTCCCTCACAGGATCAGCAGCTTCACTCTCTCCCTCTGGGGGCACACCAGCACTGCTTGCCTAATTCCTGCAACTCAGTGGGAGGATAAGCACTGTAAGAAGTGTGTTCCACAATGGTAGGGGTGCCCTTGGCCCACTCCTGGGGTCCCATGGGATGCTTATGTTCTATCTTCTGGGGGATCATGGGGAGTGCAGAAGAGAAGCCTCCTTCTCCTCCTCAGCATCAGACAGAATGGGAGTTTTCAGCCAGAAGGATGGGTTCAAGGTCGCACTGACGGCCGTCTCCAGCTACTGTTCCAGGCTGTTTATCTGAGCCTCTAAGTGCCCTGTTTGTACCTGGAGGTCCCTTACCCCCAGGTTTTGCTCCAAGTTGTGCGTTTGGGCCCCCCGGTGCACACCTTGTGCCTGGAGGTCCCTTACCTGTGCAGCATCCCGCAGAGACTGAGCATGTACTTCCCGCAGTGCGATCAGAAACTCCCATCCGACGCTGCTGGCAAAGGTGCGCTCCTTCTTGGTGCTGTGTGCTTCCAGCTGCTTCACTGCCTTCTCCACACCTCATGGGAGGCCCGTCCACTTCTTCCCACGTTTCTGTTGGGGCCCATCATAGCAGCACCACTGCAACTAGGTACCACAGCCCATGCTGTGGCCACATAGCCAACCTGGGACCCTCAGGGGCTGAAGACCCACTCACCTCATCTTGCTGACTCTGTCAAATGTCAAGTTCCATTCCTAGCTGAGGTCCGAGGGGATGGAGTGTAAGAAAAATGGATATGCTTTGGTCAAGAATAAGCTGAGGGAGACATCCTGGCCAGCATGATTCAGTGAGTTACTAGCACAGGCCCACAGCTCTGCTTGTTATATAACCTGTTTGTGCAATCTTAAACTTAGCTCTGAGCCACCGTTGTCTATAAAAGGTATAACTGCCCTGCTGACACTGTACATGAGGCACGCACGCAGAGGGAGAGAGTGAAGTTGCTGACCCTGTAGGGAGAGCTAGCTGTCTTGCAGATGCCCTGGGGGAAGGGAGAGCTAGGAACTAGCAAGTGTGCCTGTGAGTGCAGCTGTAAGTGTGAGAGTGACAGGAGACACAGAGTCAGCAGCTGAGAAGGGCTGCAGCTACAGAGCCAGAGCAGGCAGCCGAGACGAAGGCGGACAGTGTGAGAGAGCTGCTGAATAAAACCATGTCCCTGCTGTCTCTCAAGTGTTCTTCCAGCTTCCTTCCCCTCTGTCCACCCACTCCCCTGGGACCTTAGCTGAGGCTTGAACCTGACACCACTGCCATCATCAGTTCCAATGCCTAGAGTTTCATCACTGAAATTTGCCTTGGATCCACCAGAATTAATATCATTATTCTCTTCTTTCCTATTTTTGACTATAAATACATGAGACCTCAAACTTCCAGACTGTTTTTTACCTCATGCTCTAATCCAACCCCTATGAAGCTTTGCACATCCTCAATCTTGTCCATTGTATTCACCTCACATTCCAACCTCAATCTTGTTCTCTATGCCCTCTAAAATTCACGATGCGCCAAATCCCTACATCATTAAATCCGTTTCTAAACTTTGTTCTAATTTTCCAGTTCTAATAGAAACCTAGCCTTTTCTCTCTTGCTCTCCCATAATGAAAATCTGTTCCCAAAAGCCCTCTAAAATATTGGTTGATTTTTCTCCCATATCATTTATTCCAATAGACCTGAAGAATTGGTAGGCATCTTTAATCCTTATGTCTACTTTTTAAGTTTCCTCCTTTTATTATTAGTAAATTCTTCAATTTTGAATTTCATGTAATTAGATTATATACCTAACTACCCCTGTGTTATTCCTTCTGAAGGAGATATTATGATGGATGCAGAAATCAGAGTGATGTCATAGCTTGGAAGGGATCCATAGGCCAAGAAATACCAGGAGTCTTGTGGATGTTCGAAAAAGCATTGAACGGATTTTCTTCTAGAGATCCCAGAAAGCATACAGCCCTTGCAAGACATTGATTGTAGCCTAGTAAAATGTACTTTTAAGTTATGACCCAGAACTACACGAGAATACATTTGTGTTGTCTTCACCTACTAAGTTTGTGTTAAGTTGTGACAGCAGCAATAGGAAGCTAACACATCTTCTAAGATGCAAACTTGCACTTTCCTTTTGCACCTATGAAATTTATTTTCAATATAAATATCAGAGTAATGTTTTAACACATAGGTAAAATTATGCTCCTCATCAGGTGAAAATTCTGCAATGTTTTTCCATTTTACTCAGAGTAAAAGCTGAAATCTTTACATTAGATGTACTGCTACCTTTCTGATTTTCTCCCTTGCTCCTTCTACTTCAACCACCATGAACTCCTTACTCTTTCTCAAACATATCAGGCACACTCTTATTTTATGAATTTATTTTCTTCTTGTATTTTCTTCTTGGAACACTTTCCCCCTAGATACACACGGATGAATACCTCACCTCCTTCAAAGATGAGTCGAATTTTCACCACTTCAAGGAAGACTACATGAAATCCATCCGTCTGCCACCTATTTTCATTCCCTGACATGTTTCTGCTCTAATTTTGGTTTGTTTGATTTTTGTTTCCATTGTAGCATTTATCACATTATTGCATAGTAAAATAATATTCATTATGCTTATCATTCATTTTCTGTGATGCCCATTAGAACATAAATTCCATAAGGTTAGCAATTCTAGTCATGAAAATGACATAAGTGCTTAGAACAATGTTTGATATACTCAACGTGTTACGGAATTTTTTTAAATAAAAAAATTAATTCAGGGACTTCTATGTAGCAGGCACTGTTCCATGAGCTACATTTGTAGCAGCATATAAAATAAGTGTAGTCTACCTTGCCTGAAGGAAACAGACAGGAAAAAAAAAAAAGGCAATTAGTCAAATTATACGTATCATTATATGTGGAGACAAGTTTTTATATGAGCAGATAGAAAAAGCATTTTACTGGTTTGGGGGACAACGGTGAGGATTGCCTTGAGGAAATGACTGCAACATGAAGCATGAAAGAATAGTTGCAAGATAAAAGATAATCGGATGAAGACCAGGCACAGTGGCTCATGCCTATAATACCCGCACTTTAGGAGGACAAGGTGTGCAGATCACGGGAGGTCAGGAGTTCAAGACCAACCTGACCAACACGGTGAAACCCCATCTCTACTAAAAATACAAAAATTATCTGGGCATGGTTGTAGGCACCTGTAATCCCAGCTACTTGGGAGGCTGAAGCAGGAGAATTGTTTGAACCCAGGAGGCAGAGGTTGCAATGAGCCAAGATTGTGCCACTGTACTCCAGCCTGGTGACAGAGTGAGACTCTGTCTTAAAAACAAACAAACAAAAAGGATAACAGGATGAGAAAGTGAACAGTATTTCAGGCATATCAAAAGTAAGTACACAGGAATGAAGGGAAGACAAAGTATGGTCTTAGAAATCACTGAATTTAGTAAATATAGATTGAAAAGAGAGGTCACTGATGAGACATGGTGAACACATGGGTAATGTCCATGCAATTTAGAGCTCTGTAGGCCAGAAATAGTGGTTTACCTAAAGCAATGGGGACACATTGAATGGTCTTACGCAGGGAAGTTAAAATGATTATATAGTTGTTTTAAAAAGTGATTGTTTCAGTTATTGGGAAGAACTCACGAAAAGTAAGTTTTATGATGAGACTCTATGATACACTTGGAAATGATTATTTCAGTAGAGTGATGGCCATGGATGCTATGAAAGTGAAAACATAATGAAAGTGACCATTAAAAAATTTAAGAATTGTCTGGGTGTGGTGGCTCATGCCTGTAATCCCAGTACCTTGGGAGGCTGAGACAGGCAGATCACAAGGTCAGGAGATTGAGACTATCCTGGCTAACACGCTGAAACCACTTCTCTACTAAAAATACAAAGAATTAGCCAGGCGTGGTGAAGGGGACCTATAGTCCCAGCTACTCTGGAGGCTGAGGCAGGAGAATGGCACAAACCCGGGAGGCGGAACTTGCAGTGAGCCGAGATCAGGCCACTGAATTCCAGCCTGGGTGACAAGAGTAAAACTCCTTCTAAAAAAAATAATAATAATACAATAATATTTGATGAATACAGAGATTTAGAATTTAGTGGAATAAGTAAGGTTTATGGAAAGTCTGAGAAAGTTGTTTGCATTTCTGATTTTTTAGAGTTACATTTTAAAAAGAAAACAGGCCTTCAGCTATTAAACAAGATGAAATAAAAGGAACTAGATTTACTCTGTCTCCTGAAACAACTACAACAATAAAAAGTAAATGAAACACATAAAGCAATGGTTTGCAAAACGGTGAACATCAGACAATGAAGCACATACATTCCTGAGAGACAAGAGAAATATGACATGAGGCCTATTCTTGCCTCAGGTCACTGCCTTTAATTTCCAGGAAATGGCACAGGAAAAGCTCAGTGAACTTTCTTAGTTGGAGAGGTGGAGCTGAGAAACTGGAGAAAGCCAGGCAGATATTATTTTCAAGACAGAGCTCCACTAAAGACAGCCATACAGAAAATTTTAATATCTGTTGAGAATTTCCTTCAAGCATTCACTTGAGTAATGATCTGTGCATATGTGTGAGGAAACTACTCATGTCCAGTGGAAAAACCAAGTGAGAGGATTAGAGAGAGAACAGAGTTCAGCACTCACATATGGTTGGGGATGATGCCTATTCTACCAGGCAAACTGTAAAACCTCATAATTCATGGAGGAGAGTAGATATAAGTAGAGTACTCACAAAGATTTTACATCAGTGTAAAAAATTCTACCTATCTTTTTTTTTTTTTTTTTTTTAAATCAGAACCTGAAAGGATCAAATTGTCTTGAGGTAAGTTAATTGCATCCAACAAAATTTGTAACACTATTGAACAATTGTTCAATAATATTTATATGACTTTACAAAAACTTATCATTCAGAAAGGTAAAATTCAATAAAAAAATTTCTCACTGTGCAAAAAAGCATGAAATCTTCAGCCGTAATGAGGATTAAAACCACTGATAGAAACTGTTTCAGAAATAACACAGATGACTGAATTACTACTCAAACCCTTTAAAATACTCTAACTGTATATATGTGTATGAAAAGTTAAAGTGTTGAACATGTTAAGTAAAGAAAACTACAATGTAAAAAAGGCTCCTAAAAAATTTTTGGACATAAAACTATATGATATAATATTAAACATGAACTTGATTGATTTAAGGGCAGTCTGAACACAGCAGAATAAAAAATTAGTGCGTTTAAAGACACATCAATAAAAGTTATCTAAAATGGTAAACAGGAATTTTAAAATAATTTAAATAAATGCATCAGTGAGCTGTGGAACAACTCCAAGTGGACTCATAAGTTATCCGAGTCCCTCAGCTGGGAAAGGGTTTGATATTTGTAGATGTAACAGAAAAATAAATTTAAATTTGATAAAAATGACAAACCCGTGAATCTAAGAAGTTCAATGATCCCTAAGCCCAAGAAACAGAAGGACACCACATCAAATCTTTCAAATTCAGTGCTCAGTAGAAAATTGTAAAAGTAACCAGAGCAAAATATGTATTTCATACTGAGGTATACGTATAAGAATGACAACATATTTTTTATCAAAGTGATGTAAATGAGAAGACAGTGGAGTGCTATTTTTAAAAACATTGAAAGAAGCCAGGCTTGGTGGCTCACGCCTGTAATCCCAGCACTTCAGGAGGTCGAGGCGGGCAGATCACCACGTCAAGAGATCAAGACCATCCTGGCCAACATGATGAAACACAGTCTCTACTGAAAATACAAAAATTAGTTGGGCATGCTGGTGTGCGCTTGTAGTCCCAGCTACTCAGGAGGCTGAGGCAGGAGAATCACTTGAACTCTGTAGGCAGAGGTTGCAGTGAGCAAGATCACCTCTAAGCCTGGTGACAGAGCAAGGCTCTGTCACAAAAAAAAAAAAAAAAAAAAAAGAGAGAGGAAAACAAAAAACAAAAAAAAACCATGTTTACTTAGAACTTCATATTCATTGAAAATATATTTTGGAAATAAATAATTTTTAAAAAACATTTTCAGACACATGAAAAGTGAGAGATTATATTAGCTGCAGTCTCACACTACCAGAAATGTATACACAATTCTGCAGAAAGATAAAAAAAATTACCTGATGCAAATAGCTCTACACAAAAGAAAAAAAGAGCACCAGAAGTAGTAACTAGTTGATAAATATACAAGATTTTTTCTCATTATTTAAATCTCTTTGAGATAATTGACCCTTTGAAAATAAAAATAAAAATTAAATAAAAGCAATATACTGTAGCATTTATAACATATTCATGTATAAAATCTGTAACAACCACAAAAATATTAAAAAGAGCAATAAGTTGAAAACATGAAGTGGTATCGTGTTATTTGGATGTAGACTGATAAGTTAAAAATGTATACTGTAATCTCTACAGCAACCACTAAAACAAAGAAACAAATAATTGTAACTAATATGCCAAGAAAACAAACAAAATAGAGTCATAAAATATATTAAAAATTAATTCCAAAGAAGACAGTAAACAAGAAAAAGGGAAAAATGAACAGATGACAGCAGATGGTAGCCTTAAACTAACCATATTGATAATCACATAAAATTATACAAGTCTAAACATCGCAATTAAAACCGGATTGAAGAAAAAAGTAAGACAAAACATAAAGATACAAACAGTTCTAAGACAAAAATTGGGGTGGGTATATTAATATTAAAGCAGAGTTTACAAGAAAGACATTTATTAGAGATAAAGTAAGTTATTTAGTCATTTCCTAAAGATAAAGGGGATACATTCATCTATAGGATATAACAATATTAAATGTTCTTATATATAAAGAGAGCTTTACCATACATGAAGCAAAACTGACAGAACAAGAAGGAGAAATAAGCAAATCTACAATTATAATCTTATATTTTATTTCCTGATGTTGACTAACGGTGAAATACTTCTTGCTAAGCTCTTCCAAAGTTGCATATTTAAAAGAAAAAAAAATATGTTTAAGGCTTTAAATTTTGGGGTCGTTTTTATGGTAACTGGAAACGTTTTGTTGTAGAAAACATTTAAAATATGTGCAAGGGTCTTAAGGACCAACTGGTTAGATGAAGCTTGAAGGATGTTTAGAGAGTGTTGATCACAGCCTAAAAGGCTTCAAGGAGTCGGTTTCTGTAGCCTGATGTTGTTGAAGAAAGTGGAGGCTTAGAGGAACAAGAGGAACATGTGAGAAGCTAGAGGAAGTGGGATTTTCATTATGTATGGTAGGAATTAAAACTGTCAGCTTTGTTAACCTGAAAAATTTAAAAAAAAAAAAAAGGTAACTAAGAATTGGGTAATGTATTTAAAGAGATTTCAAAATAGAACCGTCAATTTACCACCTGGATTTTATCCACTACCTATAATAAAATGAAAGGGAGAAGAAATAGACTGAAAATTTATTTATTCCATTTTTAAGTAAAATTGTCAAAAAATTGAAAGGAACCAGTAATAGGTAGTTTCAAAATTAAAATTATGCTTCTTATTCTCAGGCCTTCCACTATTTTCAGGTTAAAAAATGGCATTGGAACAAAGGTCAAATGCAAGATAAGAATATTTAACGCTCCATGAAATGTCAGAAAGGCATAAGTAGTGCCTTAGAGAATGATTGTCAGAACAGTACCACTGACACATCCCTCTATGCAACAATAGACCTTCTAAGAAACTTCGCTGTGTTGCCCAAAGCAGTCTTTCAAGTATTTGAAGGGAAAGCAAGGATTATCCTAACGGGATTTGTGGGTCTTTGGTAGGTCAGACTACAGCCTGGGTGGATAAACTCAAGAGTCAAAGAACTATATAAGAACCTTAGAACGGAGACAGTACCATCAGAATAGTTTATCATTTCAAATACTGCAAAATAACTCCTCAGATCACATCTGTGTTCTTAAAGGACACACAGTTTAGGAGCAGAAGCTCCTTAAATTAAAATTTACAGGCTTTAAAAATTTAGAGATGGAGGAGAATAAAATACCCTAATCTACTTAGCCCCATGATTTTTCTCAGCGTTTCACTTTCTCAGAGCTTTCCTATAGCCTTGATTTTACACATGAGTACACCAGTGGTGGAAAGTTGAGTTAATTACTAATACTGGATGTAACTTTTTGCTGCAGAGCATGGTCAAGGGGAAGCAAAGAAAACTCCAACTCCTCTCCTCTCTTACCTTCCATAGCCTACTTCTTACCCCAGGACAAAACCTTCAGCCTCGTATCACACATCAATGCAGAACATGTCTCACAATTTTTTTGGTTCCTCCAGAGTTGCATGGCAGCTTGTTCAGCTTCCTAACACTTGAGCTCTGTATTTACACTTTCTACCAAAGATTATATTAACTATTAGATAATATGAAGAATGATTTTCCACTGCTAGTAATGATTCTTTCTTTTAACTGTTTCTGTAATCCTAAGAAGAACAGAAGAAGAGAGTTTCTCCCAAATTTAAATTTCAGGAAAGCTAGCTAGTCAGTACTATCCTGGGGCTGAATTTATCTGCTTCCCTTTTATATTGAGGTGGTTGATACTAATGATATGTGATTGTAATATTTTCTTTACCATTCAAATCATTGAGACTTAAACCTTCTCTAATAATTACAAGAAATATATATTAAGAATGCATTTTTTAATCTCATAGAGCAAATTATAAATATCTTATAGAATAACTTTTATGCAGTGGTATCATATCATTTATATGATCGCTTCTTTTTAGATTATTATATAAATTATTACAGAGAGGCAGACATTTTTGAGCTCATTTTACACTCAGATTTCATTTTTAAAAAAAGTTATCTGGTGGAAAAATAAGGTTCTCTCAACCTCACCTGATGTGGCATTCTTCAGTTCTCCTTAAGTGTTGTGAAGAGAGAAATAGCAGGAGTGTTGGTATTTAAGACATATTAAAATATTGGCTTTGTTAATTCTCAAAGATAGGAGAAAGAGAGGATTGGTTTCTATCTGGCTCAGCAACAACAAAGAATTGGTGAAAAACAAAACAAAACAATTACTTCAAGTTCAACAATAACAATATTCTAAAGCATTAGATACAATTATACCATTTGTTTCACTCAACCTGAAAAAACATTCATTATAGTTAAGTCCTAATTAACCTTAGCAGTCCAAGGATTATGTTTCTGTTTCACGTAAATTGTAAGTTAAACCTTGTATTCCTTTTCAGGCCTGCCATTTTCATTCAATGTATGAGGTGCTCTATTAATTAAAGTATCCAAGGTTTGCTGCCTTTTGTTTTAGTCTTTCTTATTTATTTTTTTATTTTTTTATTTTTCTATGAAGTATCTGTTCAAATCTTTCTTTGCATATTTAAAGTAAACATGATTCCTCAATCCAAGGTTAGAATTGGTTTATCTTTTCCTAAGCTTCAGGAAGCAGTTAGATGTAACTGCCATTGTTTCTTAGGAAAAAGAGAAGAGAAATCTCTTTCAATGAATCAGACGCTGGGTTTCCCAAGTTGACCAGTAAAATGAAACTTCTGAGGGTTAAGAGTGTGCAGACAGGTGGTGCTGACAAGTAGGGCAGTTAAAAATTTAAGACAGTTTCTCAGAGGAATAAAATAAATTAAGTTCATGAAGGTCACATCTGGACATTGTAACTTTTGGACAGATTGCACTTCACATACCGTTGGAACTCTAAATAGTATTATAACATGGAACTAAGTAAGTGATTTCTTCTAGATATATTTTATTATCATGATACATATTAATAATAATTCTTACTCTATAAAGTTATGCATCCTACAGTAAGATATTTCAGTTTGAAACATTACCTTTCACTTTTTTTTCAGACCTTAAGAGCAAGCTCTATTATTTATATGGTTTTTGGGTTTTTTTCCAGAATCTATAACATCAGCTCTTTTTATAAGGCTGGCTTCTTGTTTAGGTTGACTATGGCAATAGGTAAAAGTTGAAACCTCGAAATTTATAAGCAATAGCTCCAATACTGGCAGTGTTTCTAAGAGTTGCTACTCCTGGAGTAGAACTGTCTGTTTCTCACCAGTGAAATCTATGCCTTTCTGTCCCAATTTGACCAACTTTGAAGTCTAAAGACTTTTAATGTTTAATGGGCATAAGGAGTTTGGACTATATTTTACAAACCTTCAGGTCATTCAGATACTTCGTATCCAAAATACTCAGTTTGTACTGTGCTCTAGTAATATTTAAAAGTCTTACAACTCTGGACTTGAAATAATTTGAGGGTCTTGCTATTCAGAACACAGAACATTCACTGAGTATTATATCCTCTTTAAATACATATTTATTTTTAATTTTTATCTGTTGCTAATAAGATTCTAATTATAATTGGCATCTGCTTTAGTGCATTTGGTTATCAACTTTAATTTTTACAATTTTAGAATTTTTTTTTTCACAATTTAGGATTGTCTTCATAAAGCAAACTCCAACTAAGAACTACTTCTGGATATTAAGGACAATTGACTGGGAGGAGTGGCCCATGCCTGTAAATGCAGCTCTTTGGTAGGCAGAGGCGTGTGTATCACCTGAGGACTGGAGCTTGAGACCAGCCTTGCCAACATGGTGAAACCCTGCCTCTATTAAAAATACAAAAATTAGCTGGGCATAGTGGCACATGCCTATAATTCCAGCTACTCGGGAAGCTGAAGTAGGAGAATCGCTTGAACCCTGGAGACAGAGGTTGCAGTGATCCGAGATCACGCCTTTGCACTGCAGCCTGGGTGACAAGAGCAAAACTCCATCTCAAAAAACAAACAAACAACAACAACAAAAGCAGGATAGACTGTCTTTGACAGGTCACATACCACAGAAAACCACTAATGTTCACATATTTTCCATAAGGGGTTACTTAAAATGCTATGAGTTACAAACTTTATTATCCAGAGGTAACTGCCTCATGTATGAGATGGAAACATGCAGATGAGTAAGCAAATGCCAGTACAGTGAAGCGTCAACTTACAATTGTATGTGACATGAATGAAGTTTGTGCATTAGTTTACCCTATCAATGCTAGAAGACATTACCGCAAATTTAGTAACTTAAACAATTACTAATTTTACTGTCTTACAATTCTGGAGAGCCAAAATCTGAAACAGGTTTTTTTTCTGGGCTAAAATGAAGATGCTGACAGAATTTTGTTCCTTCTGGGAGCTCTAGGGAGAATCTCTTTCTTTCCCTTTCCCAATTTCTGGAAGCTTTATTTATTTCTTAGCCCTTTCTTCAGTCAGTAGTGTGGCATCTTCAAATCTCTCTCTGACCTGCTCTTCTGCTTCCCTCCTTCACTTTAAAGGTATTTGTGATGATAACATTAGGCCCACCCAGATAAACAAGAATACTCTCTATATTTTAAGGTCAATTTATTAGCAACCTTAACTCTATCTGCAACATTAATCCTCCCTTGTCGTGTAACATAGCATATTCACGGGCTCTGGGGATTAGAACATGAACTTCCTTGGAGGCCAAATGTTCTTTCATACAATACTTTCTAAAAGTATGAAACATATGAAGCTTAATGGTCTGTAATGACTTTATACAACTTTTAGATTTCTAATAATTTTTATATTTAAAATATATACAATATTAAAATACATCTAAAATGCATACACACAGAGAGGCATACCTTGTCTTATTGTGCTTCACAGATACTGAGTTTTGTACAAATTGAAGGTTTGTGGCAACCCTTTGTTGAGGTCTATTAGTGCCATTTTTCTTTTTCTTTTTTTTAACCATTTAATTATTTATTTTTATTTTTTATTATACTTTAAGTCCTTGGGTACATGTGCACAACCTGCAGGTTTGTTACATATGTATGCATGTGCCATGTTGGTGACTGCACCCATTAACTCATCATTTACATTAGGTGTACCTCCTAATGCTATCCCTCCCGCCTCCCCCCATATTAGTGCCATTTTTCTAACAGCAATTGCTACTTTTGTTTCTCTGTGTCACATTTTTGTAATTCTCACAAAGTATAAGCTTTTCAAACTATTATATTTTATGTAGTGATCTGTCCTCAGTGATCTTTGGTGTTACTACGGCAATTGCAGATGTGGTGGAAATAGCAAGATAACTAAAATTAGAAGGGGAGCCTGAAGATGTGACTGAATTGTTACCATCTCATGATTAAACTTGAACAGATGAGAAGTTTCTTCACATGGATGAGCAAAGAAAGTGATTTCTTGAAACAAAAACTATTCTTGATGAAGATGTTGTGAACATTGTTAAAATAACAAGGAACGATTTAGAAAATTCCATAAAATTAGTCGATAAAGCAGAAGCAGGGTTTGAAAGGACTGACTCCAATTTTGAAAGAAGTTCTATTGTGGATTAAATGTTATCAAGCATCACCACAAGCTACAGAGAAATATTTTGTAAAAGGAAGGGTAAATCCATTTGCAAACTTTAAGAAATTGTCACAGCTATACAACTTTCAGTCTGTCAGCAGCCACCAACACTGAGGCAAGGTCTTCCACTATCATGATGATAGTGGCTCCCTGAAGGCTCAGATGACAGTTAGCATTTTTCAGCAATGAAACATTTTTAAACTATTTACATTATGGTTTTTAGATCAAATACTATTGCATACATAAAGTACTACGATATAGTGTAAACGTAACTTTTATATGCACTGGGGAACCAAAGTTTTGTGTGACTTGCTTTATTACAGTATTTTCTTTATTACAGTGGTCTAGTACCAAACCTGCAGTATCTCTAGGGATGCCTCTGTGTGTGTGTGTGTGTGTGTGTGTGTGTGTGTGTGTGTTTGGCAATCATGAGCTTTGAAACAGAATGAGTTAGATTTTTAATTAGGCTCAATTGCTCTCTGTTTGACCTTGGTCATACTACTTAAACTCAGGAAAATGACAAAAGTACCTAAATCGCCGGGGTGTTTTGGGAAGTAAAGTTTTTATCACAGCAGTTCACACATTATAAAAGCTTAATTAACGTCACCTATTATTATTTGTGCTGAATACTATTCTAAAGTTCTTTTTTTAACAAAGCTGCATAAACATTTTTAACTATAATGTACACAATAATGTGCAATTAAGTATACAGATCACTGAAATTTTACTAATTAAGCATACATGTACAACTCATATCTGAACCAAAAAAGAATATGAGTAATACAAGTTTTGTTTGTACTTTATTACTTCTTAGGTAATCATTATCCTGACTTTTCACAGCATAAATTAGACTTATGTCTAATATGTCTAGTACTGTATTTATACTTTATATATGCGAAATGCTTCAGTGGATACTTTTTTGTGTCAGACTTCTTTGGCTCAACATTATGTCTCTAAAACTCATACAGATGGTTTGAAGTAATTGTAGCTATTTCTTTTCATTGTTCTATACTATTCCAGTATAAAATTTCATTGTGTGAAAGTAAATTTTTATTCTTTGCTGATAGACATTGGGTTGTTTGCTGTTTGGTTATTACACATAGTGTGGTTCTGGATACTACAGTATTTATCTTCTGGTTAACATATGTATGCTTTTTGTTAGATATAAATGTGACACTGGATTTACTGGAGGTGCTAGACAAAATAATGCCCCCCACCCAACCCAAGATGTCCACATCCTAATTCCTGGAACCTGTATTCCTATTATCTTATATGGCAAAAAGAATTTTGTGTATGTGATTAAGTTAAAGATTTTGAGATAGAGAATTTATCTCAGATTATTTAGGTAGGCCCAACCTAATTACATGGGTTCTTAAAATCTATGAGCGTCCTGGCTGAATTCAAAGTGAAAGTAAACTATGATTACAGAAGATCAGTTAAAGAGAGCTGCAACCTTTCTGGCTTTGAAGATTAACAAAGGGATCCAAAAGCCAAGGGATGTCTTCTAAAAGCTGGGTAAGATAAGGAAATGGCTTTTACACAAGATCCTCTATTAAAGAACCTGGATTTTAGTCTAATAAAATTTGTGTTGTACTTCTACAGAATTGTAAAGCAATACATCTATGTTGTTTTGTCATTAATTTTTTGATAACATTTAATAACAATAATTGAAAATGAATACACTGGGTGATTGAATAGGCATATGTTCAGTCTATGTAGCACTCAACATATTTTTTAAATGGTTGATGAAGTTACAGTTTAATTTGCAGTATGTGAGAGAGCAGTTGCTTCCCACCTCTACCAAAACTTCCTATTTTCTACCTTTTGCATTTTACCCTTTCTAGTAGATGTATGGTGCTGTCTCATTGTAGCTTTTATTTGAATTACCCTAATGGTTAATGCCATTAAAAACATTTTCATATGTTTATTGACCATATGAATATACTCCTTTGTGAAATGTTTTTAAGTTTGAAGGATTTCAATTATTTTAAATTTGTCAAGGTTTTAAATTATTTTACTGTCAGCATACTCTGATTGTCTTAATCATTTATTTATAGTATGTAATTCATTTATATTTTATGAAACAATTCATATAATGGGGTTTATAGTTGCTATTTTATTACTCGTTTCCCATTGGATAAATCTGTTGTCTTTTTAAAACTCTGCTTAGTTTAAATATAATTTACATTAAAATTGCACCCTTTCTAAGTGTATAATTTTATGAGTTCTAAAATATATACATGTATATTTATGTAACTTGAACCAAAATCAAGATGTAAAGCATTTCTCTCACCCAGAAAGTACCACCATGCCCCTTTGCAATCATTCATCTACACTTCTGGCAGCAAGAAACACAAATCTGCTTCCTGTCATTATAGACTTATTTTGTGTTTTCTTGATATGATTTGTCTTTTTTTTGGCTTTTGTATGAGCGTGCATTAATTTGTGTCTGGCTTCTTTCACACAGCACAATATTTTAGAGATGTGCCTATGTCGTTTTGTATATTAGTCATTTGTTATTTTAAACTCATCTTACAAAATGGGAGATTCTATTATCTCATGTTCCCATCAACAATTGGTATCATTAATTTTATCTATTTTAAATTTAATCACATTTTAGAGGAAGCAGCCTTTCAATGTAATCTTAGCATTTCCCTGATTAATTATACTAAATATATTTCCATGTGTTCACTGGGGATGCGCATATTTCCTTTAGTTAAATGCTTTTCTTCAAATTTTTCTTACTCAATTTTTGGATATTATAACTTTATTAATTTTTATTTATTTGTCTTAATTGATGAGTAAAAAATTTATTTATAGCCATTATGCTATGCATAAATTAAGTTAATTAACACATTACTATTACTTCATATACTTGCCTTACATCCTTATCACTTATTTTGTAGTAAGAACACAAAATTTATTCTCAACATATTCAATTATATAATAAATTATTATTAACTATAGTCATCATGATGCACAATAGATTTCTTAAACCTATTTCTCCTAACTGAAATTTTGTGTCTTTTGCCTAACATTTTCCCAATCACCACCCAGTTCTAGTAATAACTATTGTACTTTCTTCTTTTGTGGTGTGACATTTTTTTGATTCTGTATAGAAGTGAGATCATGGAGTTCTTGTCTTTCTGTGCCTCACTTATTCAATTGACATGATGGTTTCTAGGTTCACCCTGCAATGTGTTGTAAGTGACAGAATTTTCTTTTTTAAGGATGAATAGTATTTCATTGTGTATATACTTGTTTGTTCTCATACTACTAGTAAAGACATACCCAAGATTGGGTAACTTATACAGGAAAGAGGTTTAATGGACTCACAGCTCCACATGGCTGAAGAGGCCTCACAATTATGGCAGAAGGCAAAGAAGAGAAAGTCACATCTTACATGGATGGCAACAAGCAAAGAGAGAGAATTTGTGCAGGAGAATTCATCTCTATGAAATCATCAGATCTAATCAGAATTATTCACTGTCATGAGAAGAGCATGGGAAAGACCTGTCCCGATGCTTCAGTTACCTCCTACTGGGTTCCTCCCATGACAGGTGGGAATTGTGGGAGCTACAATTCAAGATTTGGGTGGTGACACAGCCCAATCATATCAGTGTATATATGCCACATTTTCTTTACCCATTCATCTGTTGATGGACACTTCAGTTGATGCCATAACTTCGCTATTGTGAATAATGCTGCGATGAACATGAGAGTGTGGATCTCTTTGAGATACTGAATAATTTTCTCTGGATACATATCTAGTAGTAAAATTGCTCGATCAGACAGTAGTTCTATTTTAATGTTATGAGGAAGCTCTACATTATTTTCCATAATGTCTGTACTAATTTATATATCCACCAAAAGTATAAAATGGTCTCATACCTATATCCTTGCCAACACTTGTTATCTTTTATTTTTTTTAGTAAAAACAACTAACAAGCATGAGGTACTATTCCACCGTGGTTTTAAAATGCATTTCCATAAAGTTGAGTGCTTTTACATATAACTGTTGACCATCTGTATATCTTTTTTTTTTTTTTTTTTAATATTTGTTCAGGTCCTTCAACAATTTTTAAATTGAGTTATTTGTTTTCTTGCTATTTAGTTTCTCATATATTTTGAATGATAATTACCTAACAGATATATAATTTGCAGTTATTTTCTTCCATTCCATAAATTGTTACTTCATTCTGTTGTTTTACTTAGCTGTGCAGAAACTTTTTAGTAGGATGTAATATCATTTATCTATTTTTGCCTCTGTAGCTTATGGTTTGTGGATAGTATAAAAAAAAAAA
>NW_012106620.1:1205798-1226197 GCF_000951045.1 Mandrillus leucophaeus
AACACAAATCTGCTTCCTGTCATTATAGACTTATTTTGTGTTTTCTTGATATGATTTGTCTTTTTTTTGGCTTTTGTATGAGCGTGCATTAATTTGTGTCTGGCTTCTTTCACACAGCACAATATTTTAGAGATGTGCCTATGTCGTTTTGTATATTAGTCATTTGTTATTTTAAACTCATCTTACAAAATGGGAGATTCTATTATCTCATGTTCCCATCAACAATTGGTATCATTAATTTTATCTATTTTAAATTTAATCACATTTTAGAGGAAGCAGCCTTTCAATGTAATCTTAGCATTTCCCTGATTAATTATACTAAATATATTTCCATGTGTTCACTGGGGATGCGCATATTTCCTTTAGTTAAATGCTTTTCTTCAAATTTTTCTTACTCAATTTTTGGATATTATAACTTTATTAATTTTTATTTATTTGTCTTAATTGATGAGTAAAAAATTTATTTATAGCCATTATGCTATGCATAAATTAAGTTAATTAACACATTACTATTACTTCATATACTTGCCTTACATCCTTATCACTTATTTTGTAGTAAGAACACAAAATTTATTCTCAACATATTCAATTATATAATAAATTATTATTAACTATAGTCATCATGATGCACAATAGATTTCTTAAACCTATTTCTCCTAACTGAAATTTTGTGTCTTTTGCCTAACATTTTCCCAATCACCACCCAGTTCTAGTAATAACTATTGTACTTTCTTCTTTTGTGGTGTGACATTTTTTTGATTCTGTATAGAAGTGAGATCATGGAGTTCTTGTCTTTCTGTGCCTCACTTATTCAATTGACATGATGGTTTCTAGGTTCACCCTGCAATGTGTTGTAAGTGACAGAATTTTCTTTTTTAAGGATGAATAGTATTTCATTGTGTATATACTTGTTTGTTCTCATACTACTAGTAAAGACATACCCAAGATTGGGTAACTTATACAGGAAAGAGGTTTAATGGACTCACAGCTCCACATGGCTGAAGAGGCCTCACAATTATGGCAGAAGGCAAAGAAGAGAAAGTCACATCTTACATGGATGGCAACAAGCAAAGAGAGAGAATTTGTGCAGGAGAATTCATCTCTATGAAATCATCAGATCTAATCAGAATTATTCACTGTCATGAGAAGAGCATGGGAAAGACCTGTCCCGATGCTTCAGTTACCTCCTACTGGGTTCCTCCCATGACAGGTGGGAATTGTGGGAGCTACAATTCAAGATTTGGGTGGTGACACAGCCCAATCATATCAGTGTATATATGCCACATTTTCTTTACCCATTCATCTGTTGATGGACACTTCAGTTGATGCCATAACTTCGCTATTGTGAATAATGCTGCGATGAACATGAGAGTGTGGATCTCTTTGAGATACTGAATAATTTTCTCTGGATACATATCTAGTAGTAAAATTGCTCGATCAGACAGTAGTTCTATTTTAATGTTATGAGGAAGCTCTACATTATTTTCCATAATGTCTGTACTAATTTATATATCCACCAAAAGTATAAAATGGTCTCATACCTATATCCTTGCCAACACTTGTTATCTTTTATTTTTTTTAGTAAAAACAACTAACAAGCATGAGGTACTATTCCACCGTGGTTTTAAAATGCATTTCCATAAAGTTGAGTGCTTTTACATATAACTGTTGACCATCTGTATATCTTTTTTTTTTTTTTTTTTAATATTTGTTCAGGTCCTTCAACAATTTTTAAATTGAGTTATTTGTTTTCTTGCTATTTAGTTTCTCATATATTTTGAATGATAATTACCTAACAGATATATAATTTGCAGTTATTTTCTTCCATTCCATAAATTGTTACTTCATTCTGTTGTTTTACTTAGCTGTGCAGAAACTTTTTAGTAGGATGTAATATCATTTATCTATTTTTGCCTCTGTAGCTTATGGTTTGTGGATAGTATAAAAAAAAAAAAATTGCCTAGACCAACTATAAGAAAAAATGTCCCAATATTTTCTTCTAGTAGTTTTACAGTTTCAGGCCTTACATTTAAGTCTTTAATTTATTTTTAGTTGATTTTTATATTTAATGTGAGATTAGGTTCTAATTTTATTTCTCTGCATATGGTGATGCAGTTTTCCCAGCACCACGTATTGAGGAGAAGACACTATGCTTGCCCTAATGTGTGTTCTTGATATTTTTATCAAAATTCTATTGAGCATTAATGAATGGAATTATTTCTGGGCTCTATTTTGTTTCATTGGTCTACGTGTTTATATTTGTGCCAGTACCAAACTGTTTAAATTATTTTATCTTTGTAGTAGATTTTGAAATCAGATAGTGTTACACCTCTAGCTTTGCTATTTTTGCTAAGGATTTATTTGGTTGTTAACGTCTTTTGTGGTTACATACTGATTATATAATTTCTTTTTCTCTTACTGTGAAATATGTCATTGCAATTCTGGCAGGAATTGGGTAAAATGCTAACTATTTTACCTTTTGGGTAAAATGCTAACTATTCCTATTGATAACACAGAGTATCTTTCCATTTATATATGTTTTCCTCAATTTCATTCATCTATGTTTTATAGTTTGTGTAGCTCTTTCATCTCTTTGACTAAATTTATTCTTAAGTATTTTATGGTTTTTTTAGCTATTGTAAACAGAATTTTTTTTTATACTCTATTAACAATACAGCTCCAAGGACTGTTTCTTTATTTCTATTTCGAAGAGTTTGTTTTTAGTGTATAAAAATGCTACTGATTTTGTATGTTTATTTTGTATTCTGCAACTTTACTGTATTTATTTATCAGGTCTAACAGTTTTTTGATGGAGTCTGTAGGAATTTCTATATACAAGACTATGTGAAATAGACACAAGTAATAATTTAACAATTACAATGCATGCAATTCAACTTTCTTCTCAATTTGGATACCTTTTATTTCATTATTTTGCCTAATTGCTCTGACTTGGACTTTCAGTCCTACGTTGAATAGAAGTGGGGAAAATGGGTATTTTTTCTTGTATCTGATCTTAGAGTTAGAATTTTCACCACTGAGTACCATCTTATGGTACGTTATATATGTATAGCTGGGCTATTCATATATGACTTTATTGTATTGAGATATATTCCTTCTATACCTAATTTGTTAAAAGGTTGTATTATAAAAGGATGTATAATTTTTTTGTATAATTTTTCTGCATGTTTTGTGATGGCTATATGTCTTTTTTCTTTTATTATGTTTAAGATCATGCATGAAATTTATTATTCAACATACTTATTACATTTCATAAAATTCCTTCTTTTATTTCTAGTTTTGTACAATTATGTTTGGAAAATATTAGATATCTTTCAAATCTTCTTAAATTTGTTAAGACTTACTTTTTGGTCTAAAAACTGAATTATTCTGAAGAATGCTCTATGTGCATTTGAGAAGAAACTGTATTCTGATGCTTTCAGATGAAATGTTCTGTATGTGTCTGTTAAGTCAAGTTTATCTAGAGTATAGTTCAGGTTCAATGTTTTTTTATTGATATTTTGCCTAGGTGATATGTCTGTTGTTGACAATGGAAACATGAGATCCCATATTATTATGGTAGAACATTATATATTTTTGTTTAAATATATTAACATTTGCTTTATATATTTAGTTACTTCAATGATAAGTACATATATTTCCAATTGTTATATCCTGTTGATAAATTGACTCCTTTATCATTATGTAATGGCCTTATTTGTCTTGCTTTACACATTTGCTGTCTAAAAACTCTTTTATAAGATTTTTGTTATTTTATCTGGTGTAAGTGTAGCTACCTTTACTTCCTTTGGCTTTCATTATGCATGGAATATCCTTTTGTTCATTTTTTAAATTTGTAATCTATCTGTGACTTTAAAAGTTATGTGAATCTCTTTAAGTAGCATAAGGTTGGGTCTTCCAAAAAATCTGTTTAGTCATTATATTTCTTGATTAGAGAATTTAAACAATTTCTATTCAAAGCAATAACTGATTGATAAAGAGTTACTATGGCTATTTTGTTAATTGCAGTTTTGCCATTACTTACAATGGCAAAGCAGCAATTACTTTTGCACCTACCTAATAATTGTCTGGGAATGTCCTTATCTCTCCTTTATTTCTGAAGGACATCTTTCCATGGAAAAGTCTGCTTTTTTTTTTTTTTTTTGAAGTTTTTTATTCATTCAGCACTTCGAATACATCATCCCACTTTCTCCTAGCATGTAAGATTTCTACTGAGAAATTTATTAATAGCCTTATTAGAATGTTCTTGTATGTGCTTATACTTTTCTCTTGAACCTTTCAGACATCTTTCTTTCTCTGTGACATTTTGCCAAACTTAACTATAATATGTCATAGTATAGTATTGTATAGATTGAATCTGATTAAAACTGATCTTCCTCTACCTGGATATTTATTTATATCTTTCCCCAAATTTTGCAAGTTCTCAGCTATAATTTCTTTATTTTTTTGTCATTTTCTTCTCTTCTCCTTTCTAAATCCTATTAGATGAATGTTAGCTCTCTTGATAATGTTCTATAAATCTTACAGGATTTTTTCATTGCTTTTCATTCTTTTATTATCATCTGACTGTACCTTTTTCAATAAGCTATCCTTGAGTAACAGATTCTTTCATCTGCTTGATCAATTCTGTTCTTTATGCTCTTTATTGAATTTTTCATTTCATTTATTCTATTCTGCAGTTTCCAACTTTTTAATAATTTCAATTTCTGTAAACTATTTATTTTGTTCATTTCTTGTTTTCCTGATTTATTGGAATTGTTTATCTGTATTTCCTCAAAATTCACTGAGCTTCCTTCAATTATTTTGAGTTCTTTGTTAGGCAGTTTATAGATCTCCATTTCTTTATGATCAGTGACTGGGGAATTATTGTATCCTTTGCTAGTGATACTTTTTTTTCATGTTTCTTGTAGTCTTATTTTGATATCTGTGCATTTGGTGAGGTTATTTTTTCTAAGCACTGCAGGTCGGTCTCGGTGGGGAAAAAGGCCTTTGTCTTTGTAAGGGTGACGGCTGGGTGAAGTGCAGCAGTTTTGGCTTCAGTGAGGGTTCAATAGTGTAGTCTCTGTGCAGCTCTGTCAATCTTCAGTTACTAAAGATTGTGAGATTCCTCAGTAGCCAACCATTTGGGTGTCCACATCAGGTGCAAAGCCTACTGGGGTCCTCAGTGGCAAAAGCAACATTGGTCCTCCTGAATCTTTTTTTTTTTTTTTTTTTTCCTATCAGGTAATTTGTGACCAAGAGGATCCCTCTTGGCACTAGATACGGCTTTCAGGCTCACTCATACTAGTGGCAGCACCAATGTCTAATGAGTGGTGCTTTGGCAGTGATCATGAAGCTAAAGCTTGAAATACTACAGCAGAGGCATTCACCCCCACTATTTCATTGGTAATTGGGTAAAAGGTGTTGATGCTTGTAAGTAGCCAGAGAGCCAGGTTCAAGAGCATAGGCATGTGCAGAGGTATAGCACCTCTTTAATCTGGGGCATAGGCTACCCTTCATTGGTAGGTAAGCTACAGTTTTTAAAAACACAGGTATTCATGAACGAAAATTAGTTCTGGGTTCTGGGGTATACACTAACCCACTATGGTGGTGGCCTTGGTGTCTGAGGGTAGAGTGACTACAGGGCAACCACAAAGCTGGAGTCTGGAATATGTGCCTTTGTGGATCAGGCACAGTTTGGGAGTCAGGAAATGTGTGCAGTTTGTAGAAGTCGTGGCTTCACACAATAGCAGCTGTTTTTGTTGAGAGAGTAGTGAGTGAGTAGCCATATCTCCCTTCCTGAGGTTTCCCAGCAGAAATGGCTTTGGTGACCTCAGTGACAAAAGGTATCAGTTTCCTCTGTGGAGCAGCCACTGGAAACTATGGTGGGTCTCACTGCATGGCTCACACTGATAGCCTTCAGTTTTCTCTTATGTTTCTAGCCATCTGTTGGTATCTCAGGTATGTCCGTCTCACCATGAATTATTTTCTGAATGGGTATCCTTAGTTATTTTTTTTTTATTTTCTTGTAAAGGGTTGGTTCAGATTATTAACTGTACCCATGAACTCTTCCATGTGTATTTTGATTTGTAGATTGCTATTTATAATTTTGTTTTATAAGAAGATCAATGCTGGTAACTCCTACCCCATCATCTTGGTGACATTTTCAGAGGATTTCTGTTTATCTTCTTATTATTGAGTTAAAAAAAACATTTTAGGTACACTGAATACACATTATTTGTCTGGAAATCTGGAAATGGGTTCAATAGTTTTCTCACATTCTGAGACTATCTTTTTTATTTTCTAATGATACCTTTTGAAGATTAAAAACATTTAATTTTGATGAAGTTCATTTTCGTGCTTTTTCATTTTTGGTTATTGACTTTTGTGTCCTCAGATAATTTTCTAAAGAATATTGTAATTATTTTATTTCATGTTATCTTGTGAAAGTTCTAAATTTTAGTTTTTTCATACATGTCAGATAATTTTGAATATATATAGTAAAGGAAGGGTCCATGTTCTTTATTTTGTCACAGAAATGTTAAATTGTTTAAACTCAGTAATAGTAGTTCTTTTTGTGTTGCTATAACAGAATATCTAATATTTAGTAATTTAACAGAATTAGAGATTTATTTCTTATAGTTTCATGGAGAAAGAAAAATCAAGATTGAGGAGCCCACATCTGGCAAGGGCCTTTGTGCCACATCATCTCACGTTGGAAGACGGAAGTCAAGAGAGCTCTAGAGAGAGCAAGAGATGAAACTCACAGGATCAAGAACCTTTCCACTTTTCATTAATCTGTTAATAAAGGTGGAGCCTCCATGACTTAAACATCTTCCATTAGACTTCAGCTCCCAATAGTATTGAAAAGGGGATTAAGTATCCAATATACGCTATTTAAAGAACAAATTTAAACTTTAGCATACCACCTCTGACCCCAAAATTCATGTCATTATTATATACAAAATATATTAATTCCATCCCAACAGTCCAAAAATCTTAAGTTGTTTCAGCACCAACTCAAAAGTTCAAAGTTTAAAGTCTTCTATAAATAAAATACAGGTGAGACCCATGGTATGATTCATCCTGAGGTAAATTCTCTCCAATTGTGAGTCTGTGAAATAAAACAAATTGTCTACTTCTAAAATATAGTGGTGGGGCAGGCATAAGATAATTATTCCACTTCCAAAAGGAGGAAATATATAGGAAAAGAGATGTAACTGGTCCCAAGTAGACCTAAAACTCAGAGCGAAAACACCATTAAATCTGAAAGCCCCAGAAAATATTTTTTTTGACTCCATGTTTTATCTTCTGGGCACACTGGGGTTAGGGTTGGACCCCCAAGACCTCAGGCAGCTCCACTCCTATGGCTTTGCTGGGCTCAGTCTACCCAAGAGCTCTCATGGGTTAAAATCTTGTGCCTGTGGCTTTCCTACAACAGTCTTTGCATGTTGGTTGCCCTACAGTTCTGGGATCTTGACTGCTATCCAACTCCATTGTCTTTACTAAGCATTGTCCCAGTTAGAATTTCAACATATGAATTTTAGGGGAACACAAATATTCTGGCCATAGCAATATATAAATACAACTAATTTTTGTATATTTACCTTTAATTCTGCATAACTGCTAGATTCACATTATTCTTACAGAATTTTGTCAAATTTTTAATATTTCTTACATATACAGAAATTGTATTAGTCTGGCTTCTCTGATGGGACAGAACTAATAGGCAGATGCTTATATGAAAGGGAGTTTATCAAGGAGTACCGACTCACACGATCATAAGATGAAGTCCCAAAATAGCCTGCCTGCAAGCTGAGGAGCAAGGAAGCCAATCAGATTCCCAAAACTTCAAAAGTAGGGAAGTCGACAATGCAGCCTTCAGTCTGTGGCCAAAGGCCTGAGAGCCCTGGCAAACCACTGGTGTAAGTCCAAGAGTCCAAAAGCTGAGGAACTTGGAATCTGATGTTCGAGGGCAGGAAGCATCCAGGATGGGAGAAAGATAAAGGCCAGAAGGCTCAGCAAGTCAACTCCTTCCAAATTCTACTGCTTGCTTTTTCTAGCCATGCTGGCAGCCAATGAGATGGTGCCCACTCACATTGTAAGTGGGTCTCCCTGAGGGGGGGTCTTTCTCTCCCAGTCCACTGATTCAAATATTAATCTCTTCTGGAAACACCCAGAAACACCCAGATACACCCAGAAACAATACTTGACCTCCTTCAATCTAATCAAGTTGACAATTTATACCATCACAGAAATACTGTCTTAGAATACTGTCGAGAATCTCTGTGGAATGTTTTCATGCCTTTTCTAATCTTTTTAAAGATCATTACATATTTTTAGCATTGTCTTTCTTTTGTTTAACAAGTTTTTAAAATTATTTCATTTTTTATGTGATTAACTTGTGATTAGTACATTGTTTTAATTTTCAATTTATTTTCATAGCTACTACATTGTAAATACTTGTTACTTCTTTTTCTTAGTCTTGTGTTGCTATTAATATAAAAATAATTTTTTATATAAAGGAAAAAAATCTACTTTCAGCTACTTCTGCAGACTGTTGAGTTCAAGAGCATGTCTCTGGCTTCTTGGGAGGACTTTCTCGCTGCCTAACAACATGGTCGAGAATGTCAAAGGAGATCCGGACACATGGAAAGAGGAAAACTTAAGGGGCATTCTGGCTTCATAGCAAACTATTCTCAAGAAGACTAATCTATTTCTACTCCTGCAAAATCTACTCTAACTTTTTTGAGATTAAAAACTCACTAATTACTGTGAGAGTAGCACCAAGTCATTCATGACAGACTTGCTGCCTTGACCCAAATAACTCCCACTGGGCCCCATCTCTCAACATACCACATTAGTGATCCAATTTCCACATAAGTTTTGATGACGGCAAAGAAATTATATGTGTACCATAGCAATAAGTATCACAAGACTGAGTGCAATTGTATTTTGCTTTTTAAAAGATCTGTGTACTTTCCACTTTATCCAATGTAACAAGCTATTATTTGTATCCCCCTAAATTTCTAGATTGTTATTAGCCCTGCTGAACCATTAAATACCTTTTCTGATTTTGCTTTTCAATTTTCCATCCAGATTCTTTGTGTTTGTCCATAATTTGTAAATGCTTCCACTACCAAAAACATGGCTGAATATTGTCCACTCAACATTGGAAACTTCTCAGCTCCACGAATTTATGGTTTTTAGTAATTCTTCTTCGTAGTTTTCAAAAGACTTTGATGCCTTTAAAAAGGTGAGTAAAAATGTATCTACCCTTTCTCATTTTATGAGTTTGAGCCAGATATGTCTTACAGCATTTGACCCATAAGGTCATATTTTCTTACATTGCCTTTTACATCTAAAAAGCAACTGTGCCTTTTACATCTTCCCATCCACCAACTCTCTCTGGATTCCTCTTCTGCTCCAAGAGAAAAAAGCTCTCTGTCTTAAAAGTCTCATGCAATTAGATTACATCCATGTGGACAACCTCTCCTTCCCATAAATCAAAGTCAAATTGTTAGTACCTTTATAACATTTGAAATACTATGAGCACGATATCTTATTACAGTCAGATTCTGGGGATTAGGGCGTGAAAATATGGGGTTCATTTTGGAACTCAGCCTACCGCAATAACTAAAATATTTCAAAAAATTCATGAATTTGCTCTTTAGCTACATAACAAGCAGCAAGCCATTTGAGTTTAGAATTACAAGCACTGCTAATCTTACTATCTCCCACTGCCTTATTTTTTTTTCTTATTGGCAGAATCTTGCTCTTTGGCCCAGGCTGGAATGCAGTGGTGCAATCCTGGCTGACTGCAACCTCTGCCTAGCAGGTTCAAGCGATACTCCTGCCTCCTTCTCCCGAGTAGTTGGGACTACAGGTGCCCACCACCACGCCTGGCTACTTCTTTTGTTCATTTGTTTTTTTGAGATGGAGTCTTCCTCTCTCGCCCAGGCTGGAATGCAGTGGTGTGATCTTGGCTCGCTGGAACCTCTGCCTGCTGGGTTCAAGCAATTCTCCTGCCTCAGCCTTCCAAGTAGCTGGGACTGCAGGCACATGCCACCATGCCTGCCAATTTGTTTTTTTTGTTTGTTTGTTTGTTTGTTTTTTTGTATTTTTAGGAGAGACAGGGTTTCACCATGCTGGCCAGACTGGTCTCAAACTCCTGACCTCGTGATCCACCTGCCATGGCCTCCAAAAGTGCTGAGATTACAGGCATGAGTCACTGAGCCCAGTCTTTTCTTTCTTTCTTTTTTTTTTTTTGTAGTTTTACTGCAGGCAGGGTTTCACCATGTTGGCCAGCCTGGCCTCAAACTCCTGACCTCAAATGATCCATCTCGACCTCCCAAAGTGCTGGAATTACAGTCATGAGCCACCATGCCCGGCCTTCCCACTGCCTTTTAATCTTTAGCTCTGCTTGAGAAGTATCCCTTATGTATGGAAGTCTGCTCTGATGACAATTAGGTACAATTACTAATAGTTGCGAGATCTTCTAGAAAAAAAAAAATCTATCTAGTATTATACAACTAAATATTGAGAGTCTAATAGCCTAACTTGTGCCAGATTATCTTCAGGGCACTGAGGTTAAAGCAGTGAACGGATAAAACATCAGCCCACTCAGAGCTCAGTAGTGGGAGAGAGAACCCAATATAAATATTTAAAGTAATATTAATTGGTATTAGAATTAAATAGCTATTATAAAATGTCAGATATTTGTGACAACTGAGGTTAAAAACTAAGCAGGAAAAAACAGCTGGAAAGTGCTTTTGAGAGCTGGTGGTTGAAATTTTTCATTGTTTCCAGGAAAGATAACATTTGAATAATAGTGTTAAGGCTTCTGTTCAGTTTCATTTTTGCCTGATTCTCTTATATTTTAAGAGATTTTTATATTTTAAGAGAGCTTATATTTTAAGAGATCTTAGTGATTTTAATGTCTTTTTTTTTTTTGTTTTTTTTTTTACATTTTAGGTCTATTTGCACTCTTTATATAAATGTTTTTCAAAGTGTTATCTGACAAGTAAATATTTTAGAATAACCCAGAGAATACTTTAACATAGCAATTTATTGAACTGCACACAAAACTTTGAATCTAAAGATTATTTATTATATTCCCAATTATTAACAAGTGCTCAAGTTGATGCCTATGCAAAATAAATTAGAAAACAACTTCTTTTGATGAAAAAATGATTGACTCTATTTTCCATGGCTTTGCCTGCATACCTATGTTGACATTTTTGCCTCTCCACTGATTCATAATAAGTATCTATTGAGTAAATTAAAACTTGAAAGACTTTCAAATAATTTCTACACAGAGCTGTCTCCTGTGTCCTACTCTAAATTCCAACTGATTGCTGAATAGTTCTACCTAGTTGATTTTTACATTTTGTATAATGAAATCCATAATTTCAGCATAAAATTTATATATATGTACGTATAATCTAGTTTTGATATTACATTTTGGTGTATACCACATGGAAATATATTTACCAATTAAACCCTTAACTACTTATATCAGTTTTTTATTGTTAAACAATGTTATTTAATGAAAAACAAGAAAACCTTAGTGGCATCAAGAATATACTGAATCCTCAACCCCAGAGGTCTGTAGGTAGACTGAGAAGTTCTCTTGATTTCGGACTGATTAAACTAATTTCAGATGGGCTTTCTCATGTATCTGAAGTAAGCTGAAAGGTCAGGTTTAGTTTTCTTATTCTAGAATGTCCTTAGCTATGACAATTTTCTCATCATTGATGTCATTCACGAAGATAAGCCCTGTGATATTTATAGGAGATGCTATGCATTGGATTTTAAATTTTGTAATCAGTCGATCTAGATAATCTCTACAACTCTTTTTGATTAAAAAAGATTAAAAATTAAGTGAAAATACAGTGTTAAAAATGAGTATTCATAAAATACACACATAAAAGTCACATTGGAATAAATATCAGGTAACATGTTATCATTGAAAATCATCACATTATTGTAGATTAGTTACTTGTCTATGAAAGTTAAATCTTAACATAGCCTGTGACACAAATTTTCACATGTAATTTCTGTCTTTTGATAAGTTATGTGATATGCTTCCCTCATCTGAAAATGTATGGTTAGAGGACCTAAACGATGTGAAGCAGTAAGTGATGTAGATGCCTGTATTGAAAATATTTTAGGGAGATGAGAATAAATAATGTGTGAAGGCCATGAAGTAAGCATATGTCTGGGTTGATAAAAGAACACAAATATTTGTGTGGTTGGAACAACATGAGAGAAGACAACTGTGAAGTTGAAAAGTACTTCAGATAAATGCTTAGAGGACTTTGAAAATACTTTAGATTCTTATAGGAAAGAAGATGCAAAACAATGGCAGGACAGTTCCAGGGCAGTGCAGAGACGGTAGGGAGATACATATGAAAAAAGGAGATCAGTCTGAGTTATAATTTCCCAATAAGAGAAAATGAAGGCTTAACCTAGGATGTTAGTGGTAAAGTGGTAAAGTAGGATTGCAAATGGGTTGCACTTTGCTGACAGTATTTGCTGTTGCATACAAGAGTGAAAGTCAATGATAAAATGTATTATATTCTCTGTGTTTTTGTTTCACCACTTTAACTGTGGACCTCTCTGAGGTTGACCATGTCATAAATTTTGTTATCATCAAACTCATGTTACCTAATGTGTCTAAAATATATATTAGATATTATGCAAGATTATAAATATTATGAAATAGATATTTTGATATATAAGATTAAATTTTTATTTAATTTTTAATTTAATTTTTTAGTAATTTTCTTTTTAGGAGAGATAATCATGTATTTGTATTTTGAATGTGCATTATCCAGGAATTATTTTGGTACTTGCTCATGAGACACTTTGCTATGAACATAGGAAACTTTCAGTGTTATGCAATTTGCTTTCCCCACCATTTTTCTCTTTTCTTCTTCTTCCTCTAACAACTCTTCTTCCCTTTTCCTTCTCTTTTCCTCTTCTTGGTCTTTCTTCTCCTTATTTTTGTTCCTGTTCTTGAAAAGATCTGACTTCTTTTTTTCACTACAATTAGCTAAAATGAGTTTACTAGACTCATTAATCAACAGTGGCAGAGAAGCTCCTACTAAGAATACCAACAACAGATGAAGGGTCTACTTTATCTATCTTACATGAAAAGTCTATAAACTGACAGTTTGCTACTCTCATTCTTTATATATTCGGTGACCAGTCTTAACTGTTAGGGGACTAGCAGTTCAAAATATTGTTTAAATGAAGTATAAATGTTGTTTTCCTCAGTGTTAATAGTGGAAATCTAAAAGATAAGGAGATGTTCCCATAACAAAGAAATAGTAAATATTGAGTTGATGAATATTTTAATTACCTTGATTTGATCATTAAATAATGTATTCGTGTATCAAAATACCACATGTACCCCATAAATATGTATAGTCATTATGTATTAATTAAAAAATAAATAAAAAATGATTAAATGCCTTAATAAGTAAAAAGAAATAAAATATAAGAAAATGTCTTTAATAATGTGTCACTAAGTTATGGCCTTTTAATAGGTAAATGCTCAAGGTTTTATTTTTTCTAATAGTACCATTAACCAACTCTTTTCTTTTAACATAATCCAAATAACTTGAGTGCCATTAAAATTTACTTGTAATGCATAAGCCTCAACTTTTTAATTTGTGTATTTTGACATATTGGCATTAAATATACATGATTATTATGATAATTCATACATTGCATGCACATAAGATTTCCAGCATGAGGCTGATACTCAGCAAAATAAATTGGTATTAGAGATAGAGCAATGTAATGAAAGACTGATCATAAAGTAATATTTTTACCAATAATAATAGTAATTATAATCTCAATAACAAATAGAATAAGAAATTTTTCTCATATGTATTTTTAATTTGAAAAAAGGAAGAATCCATATGAATTTTAGGATTGCTTTTTCTAGTTCTGTGAAGAATGGTGGTATTTTCATGAAGATTGCATTGAATTCCTTTTGGCAGTAAGGTCATTTTCCCAATATTGATTCTATCTACTCATGAGCATGGGAGGTGTTTTCATTTGCTTATGTCATCTATGATTTTTTTCATCATGTTTTGCAATTTTCCTTGTAGAAGGCTTTCATCTCCTTGGTTAAGTATATTCCTAAATATTTTATTTTATTATTTGCAGCTATTGTAAAAGAGGTTGAGTACTCGATTTAATTCTCAGCTTGGTTGCTGTTGGGGTATAGTATTGCTACTTATTTGTGTACATAAATTTTGTATTCTGAAACTTTACTGAATTCATTGATTAGTTATAGGAGTTTTTTGGATGAGTCTTTAGGGCTTTCTAGGTATATGATTATATCATCAGGGAACAGTGACAGCTTGACTTCCTCTTTACTGATTTGAATGCCTTTTATTTCTTTCTCTCGTCTGATTGATCTGGCCAGGAATTCCATTACTATGCTGAATAGATGTGGTGAAAGTGGGCATTCTTTTATTGTGCCAGTTCTCCAGGGCAATACTTTCAACTTTTCCCCATTTAGCATAATGTTGGCTATGGGTTTGTCATAGATGGCTTTATTACCTTAAGGTGAACAAAAAAAGAGCCCACACACATAACTAAAGCAAACACTAAGTAAAAGGAACAAATCTGGTGGCATCCCATTACCCGACTTCAAACTATACCATAAGGCTATAGTCACCAAAACAGTATGGTACTGATATAAGAAAAGGAGCATAGACCAATGGAACAGAATAGAGAACTCAGAAGTAAAATCAAATACTTATACCCAACTGATCTTTGGCAAACCAAACAAAAACATAAAGTGGGAAAAGAACACCCTAGTCAACAAACAGTACTTGGATAATTGGCAAGCTACATGTAGAATGAAACTGGATCCTCCTCTCTCACTTTACACAAAAATTGACTCAAGATGAATCAAAAAGTTAAATCTAAGACCTGAAACCATAAATATTCTAGACAATAACATGGGTAAAACCCTTCCAGTCATTGGCTTAAGCAAGGACTTCATGACCAAAAATTCAAAAGCAAATGCAACAAAATCAAAAATAAATAGATGGGACTTAATTGAACCAAAAAAGCTTTTGTACAACAAAATAAATAATCATTAGATTTAACAGAAAACCCAGAGTGGGAGAAAATCTTCACAAACTATGCATTTGACAGAGGACTAATATTCAGAATTTACAGCAAACTCAAACAAATCAGTAGGAAATAAACAGTCCCCTCAAAAATCAGAGTAAAGATATGAATAGACAATTCTCAAAAGGAGATATACAAATGGCAAGCAAACATATGAAAAAAGTCCAACATTACTAATTATCTGTCCTAAATTTTCAGGCACATTATTTATTATTATGTCTTACAGATAAAAGTGCCTATCACGAAGAAAGGGAGGAAGAAAAGAAGGGAGGAAGGAAGGGAGAGAAAACTAGAAAAAGATCACTAAAAGAGTCAACAGCTTTTGTTTTAGTTGTAAAGATTATAAAGAGATAGTAAGATTTCACTATTTTAGGAGTATAGGTAAATACTGGCACTTTCACACAATATTACACTCAAATAAAATGCAAATTACTAGATATTTTGATACATTAAACTTTAATTGATAATTATGTTAAGAGCTACATAAGACATTTTAAAATGGCATTGCTTTATTTATTTATTTATTATTTATTTATCTTATTTATTTATTTATTTTTTTGAGAGGGAGTCTCGCTCTGTTGCCCAGGCTGGAGTGCAGTGGCACGATCTCGGCTCACTGCAAGCTCCACCTCCCGGGTTCATGCCATTCTCCTGCCTCAGCCTCCTGAGTAGCTGGGACTCCTGCTTCAGCCTCCTGAGTAGCTGGGACTACAGGAGCCCGCCACCACGCCTGGCTAATTTTTTGTATTTTTTAGTACAGAAGGGGTTTCACTGTGTTAGTCAGGATGGTCTCGATCTTCTGACCTTGTAATCAGCCAGCCTCGGCCTCCCAAAGTGCTAGGATTACAGGTGTGAGCCACCGCACCTGGCCGGCATTGCTTTATTTTTAAAATGTACACAATGGAGTAAGTCTAATTATAAATAATAGAAACTTATTTTTCCTATAAAATAAGCTTTTTCTCCCCCTATACAATTTGGACTTATATTAATAATTTCAGAAATATTGCACTGATCCATATGTTTCATTAGAGTGTGGCTTGTGTCTAGGAACCTCAGGCAAATAGCTAAAGTGTAATGTAACAGGAAAATATATATATAAATTTGATATGAAACTTTATTCTATTCCTTTCATTTGATATTTAACTATCTATTATTCTTTTATCGTAACAAATTCCACAGTGAACTTGACAAATATAAATAGGTACAGATATTAGAAATCTGAGTTACTTGAAGAATACAACACATTAAGGGCTGAAAGGAAGGAATGGAACAAATATAAATAATGAGCAGAGGACTAGGAAACAAAACTTTTCTTTATATGTAAACATTTAGGGAAGGACTGCATATTTAAAATGTAAAAATATTTAGAAATACAAAATTATAGATATCATGCTTATCAAACGTGCATATCCTCCTATTCGTCACTCTGCTCTCCAAAAAACGTAAAAGATCACATTATAAACACTAGTTAACAACCTTCACAATTTCCTTGTATATGTTTCATTCATGAAAAGACAGAAAACTCATATGTCTTTATGTGTTCACCTTTGAAACACAAAATGAGCATTAAAATAATAGAAACAAAGCCACACATAATGAACCCTGAGAAAAATACCTAACATATTAGAGTACTGCCGTTAGGTGTGACAAGTGAGCACTGCTTTTGCTTCTAAGACCCCATTAAATCAAAACAATGAGGCCGATGGTGCAGGATAATTGTCTCCGATATGCTGCTGGGAGTGTTATTTATGGTTGTCTATAAAATATGCTGTGAGAATGGCAGGTTGCCCAGGACCTCAGTGGTAATTACAGAGTAGCTTATCTTTAGGTGCCTTCTGATACGCACAAATTTTAAAGAAGAAAAAAAAAAAGTATAGTCAGTATTGTCATTGTCAACTTACCTCTTACCTTTTCACAATGACATGACTAAGTCAAAAGCTAAATATGTAAAATATGTACTAACATAATAAATGTGTACAGACCTTCATTAGCTTAATAAAATCCTGTCAACTTGTATTCTTGCATCCAAACTGATATTCACATAAAGAAAATGCACACCAATGTGTACATATGTGGAAATTCTTTAGAAAGATTGATAATGTTAACATTGTTTTAAATGATGTTATTATATAATTTAACTGATAAAATTATTTTTACGATATCTCAAAAACACTTGATTTTAGGATAGATGGAACTGTTGTTTCTATTATGTAAAATCATAAATCTTGTAAAAGCACTGTCTTTTTTTAGATGAAAGTAATTTAAAATGCAAATGATGTATTTTCATGGATATTGTGATGATCTAAAAAAGAGCAATAATTATCTTCTATAGAAATCAAAGTTAAGGAGGCTTAAAATATTATAGTGATTTATTCATATAATTTTATTTATTGCTAAACAAGAACTATGAGTCTTTATTACTTAAATTAAATATAGAATTGTAGATTTTGACCTCTTAAGAGAGTGATTGTTACTTTAAGTTTCAAATAAGGGAAACTTTCTTGTGCTTGGAACAAATAAATTGTAAAAAAAGAAAATAAAACCATTTTTTAGCATTCCACCACCTACTTTTAATTCACATAACAATGAATTTTTTTATAAATGTGCATTATTACCACATTTCATTGTGTTATTCTTTCAGTGCTGAGCTTTAAAATGATCAGTACAGGCAGTATGTCCTCTAAGGGGCTACTCAAAGGTGAGAAAGAACAAGATGGTGGGATGAGTCACACACAACTCTAAGAGTAAAGTTGAATCAACTATATTATTGAAGAGTGATTAAAATGGAGTATGTCTATGAATTAATGTGCATACATACAATAAATAGAAGAATTTGTATGAAAAGTAAAAGTTTTCTACCGCATAGGAAGCTAAGTGCAACGTATAAGATGAAGTCAGAAATATTTTCAAAAATAAAATAAAAATTGAGGTAGATCTTTTAGCTTGTTGACTTGATTTTGGAAAGCTATAGAGTCAGGTAGGAAATAATTTTGTAATACCTAGACTCATGTTGAGAGCAAGGCTAAGAAAATTTAAGTGAGATCATTTCACTATACCTCAACTGCTTATTTAAATAAAACCTTTAATTTTGGCATTTGCTCCATGTAGCACAGAAAAGAGAAAATTATAAACTTGGCCTCAATAGTATAACTAGTGTTACTCATTTCACTAGGTAACTCTTTATAATTATGACCACATATCACTGCATATTTCTATGCTAAATATTGTGTTCAAATACTGCAAAAGTACATAATATTATTATTCTGTAACATTAATCTTTGTACTGCAGGTCTTGTAAGATTTAGTTAAATCCACTATTTAGGTTGAACTTATTACAATTGATATTTATTTTATTTAGTTTGTTAACGAAGAGAACACAGCATTGCTGGGATCATTTCTCATTTAATGTAATTTTAAAAATAAATTGAAATTTATTATAATACTTTTCTCAGAGTGAGATTAAAATTGTTTGGTGTTTCTACAGATGTTTTTATTCACTATCTTCTATGTACCAGGTGTTTAGGCTATTTCTGTGAAAATATATCTTTATCTATCTATGTCAGTTATCACAGTTCTTCATTCATTCATTCATTAACAAACACATTTGTTTCCATATCTTAGCTGTTATTAACAGTGCTGCAATTAACATGGAGTGCAGATATTTTTATATGGTGGTAATTTTAATTCCTTTGGGTGTAAACCTATGCAGGGATTGCTGGATCATATGGTAGTTTTACTTTTAGGTTGTTTAGAAACTTCCATATAGATTTCCGCAAGAGCTGCACCAATCTACCTTCCCAGCAACAGTGTACAAGTGTTTCCTTTTCTCCACACTCTTGTCAACACGTGCTATATCTTCTCTTTTTGATAACAGCCACCCTAACATGTGTGTGGTGAGATCTTATTGTGGTTCTGATTTGTATTTCTGTCATGATTAGTGTCTTTTTAAAAAAAAATTTAAAATTTTTAATTATTATGGATATATAATTGTTATACATGTTTATGGGAAATGTGATATTTTGATACAAATATATAATATGTAATAGTCAATTAAGGGTTATTGGGATATCCAGAACCTCAAACATTTGTCATTTCACTGTGTTTAGAACATTTCAAATTCACTCTTTTAGTGATTTTTAAAGGATACAATAAACTACTCCTAAATATTATCACTCAATTGTGCTACCAACCACTAGATCTTATTCTGTGTATGCATATATTTTTGCCCATCCTCACTACTCTTCCCAGTCACTGGTAGCTATCATTTATTATTTGTCTTCATGGTTTAGTTTTACTTATTTTTATTTTTATTAGCTTCCAGACAGTGAGAAAATGAGATATTTGTTTTTCTGTGCTGGGCTTACTTCACTTAACGCAATGTCTTTGAGTTTCATCCATGTTGTTACAGATGACAGAATTTCATTTTTTTTAATGTCTCAATGGTATTCTATTGTGCAATATATATCACATTTTTAAATTCATTCATCTCTTGATAGACATTTGGCTCTCATAAATAGTACTGCAATAAACTTGGATGGGCAGATCCCTCCTCAACATACTGATTTCCTTTTTTTTTTGATATGTACACATCAGTGAGATTACTGGATCATATGGTAATTCTATTTTTATATTTCTGAGTCATATCTATACTTGTAATAACTTACATTCCCACCAATACTCTATGAATTTTCCCCTTTCTCCACATCCTCACCAGCATTTATTATTGCCTGTCTTTTGAATTAAAGCAATTTTAACTGGTGTGAGATGAGATCTCATTGTAGTTTTGGTTTGCACTGATCTGATGATTAGTGATATTGAGCATTTTCTCATATATTTGTCACATGTATGTCTTCTTTTGAGAAATGTCTATATATTTTGTTCAATTTTTAATTAGATTATTTGTTTCTTCTTTCCTGTTGAGTTGATTGAGCAGCTCCTTACACATTCTGGTTAATAATCTCTTGTCAGAAGAGTAGTTTGATAATATTTTATTTCATTTGTGGGTTATATCTTCACTTTGTTGATTGTTTCCTCTGCTGTGCAGAACTTTTTTAGTTGATGTCATCCCATGTGTTAAATTTTGCTTAGGTTGCCAGCACTTTCGTCATATTACTCAAAAATTCTTTGCTTGGACTAATTTATATATCTATTGGCTATTCGTATGTCCTCTTTTGAGAAACGTCAGGGAGTTTTTCCATTTTAAAAAATTGAATTACTTGTTTTTATGCTACTGAATTATGTGA
>NW_012106620.1:1226985-1229428 GCF_000951045.1 Mandrillus leucophaeus
AGGGTCTCACTCTGTCACCCAGGCTGTCGTAGAGCTGCAATTGTAGCTCACTGAAGCCTCAAACTCCTGGGCTCAAGTGATCCTCCTAACAGCTTCCTGAGTAACTAGCACTACAGGTGAGCACCACCACACCCAGCTGTTTTTTTTTTTCTTTTTTTTAATTAAGTAGTGGAATCTCACACTCTGCTCCCCAGACTGGTCTTCAACTGCTGGGCTCAAGCAGTTCTCCTTCCTCAGCCTACCAAAGTACATGGGTGCAGGCATGAGCCACTGAACCAATGGCATTCTTCCCAGAAAATTTTAAAATAATGATTCTAAAATTTATGTAGAACCACAAAAGACCCAAAATAGCCAAAACAGGAAAAACAAAGCATTATACTTCCCTGATTTCAAATTATATTATAAAGTTATAGTAATCAAAATAATATTACTGGCATAAAACAGACATAAAGAGCAATGGAACAGAATAGAGAACCCAGAAATAATTTTAAACATATATGGCAAACTAATTTTCAACAAGGGAACCAAGAAGATAAAATGGGAAAGATAGTCTCTTTAACACATAATACTGGGAAAAAATGGATATCCACATGCAAAAGAAGAAAATTGGACCTGTATCTCACAAAGCCAAATCAAAATGGGTGAAATACCTAAATATAAGACCAAAAATAAGAAATGTGTTACTACGACCGCAAAAACAAATGCAATAAAAAGCAAAAGAGACAAATGGGATTTAAACTAAAAAGCTTCTGCACAGCAAAATAAATAATCAGAAAAATAAACAGACAACCTACAGAATGGGAGAAAATAGTTGGAAACTATGCATCAGACAAAGGACTAATATCAAGAATCTAAAAGGAACTCAAACAACCCATCAAGAAAAAAAAAGATAACCCAATTAAAAAGTTGGCAAAGGGCATGGACAGACGTATCTCAAAGGAAGACATAAAAGTAGCCTACAAAAATGAAAAAATGCTGAACATTACTGATCAAGAGATATTCAAATCAAAACCATAATGAGATACTATCTCACACCAGTCACAATGGCTATTACCAAAAAGTCAAAAAACAAAGATTTTGTCAAGGATGAATAGAAAAAATAGTTCTTATACACTGTTCACTGTTGGTGGAAATGTAAATCTCAATGGAAAATAGTATGAGAATTTCTCAAGGAACTAAAAATGGAACTATCATTTGATACAACAACCCCACTCCTGGATATCTTCCCAAAAGAAAAGAAATCATTATATCAAAAAGACATCTGCACTCATGTGTTTATAGCAGTACTATTCACAATAGCAAAGTCACGAAATCTAAGTGTCCATCAATGGATGATTGCATAAACAAAATGTGGAATATATATGCCATGAACTACTCTGTAGCCACAGAAAATAATGAAATCATGTTTATTTCAATAACATGAGTGCAACTGGATGTCGTCAGTCTAAGTGAAAAATGGAGAAACAAACAAACAAACAAAAAACTGCACGTTCTCACTTATAAGTGGGAGCTAAACAATGCATACACATGGACAAACAGAGAAAAATAATAGACACTGGGGACTACAGAAGAGTGTGGGGGTTAAAGAGGAGTGAATGTTGAAAAAGTACCTATTGGGTCCAGTATTCATTATTTTGGTGATGGGTACACTAGAAGTCCAAATCCCACAATATGCAATATGTCCACCTAACAAACCTACACATGTACCCTATGAATCAACTCTTAAAAAGAAAACACAGGGGAAAAGCTTCTTTACGTTGTTCTTGACAATGATTTTTGTGATACCATTCAAACAACAAAAGCAAAAATAAACATATGGGACTACATCAAAGTAAAAAGCTTATTTCTGCACTGCAAATGAAAAATAACAAAATAAAAAGGCAGCCAATGGATTGGGAGAGAATATTTGCAAACCATATATTTGACTAGGGGCTAATATAATTTACTATTATTTTATAAGTTGGTGTCGGTGTTTTTTTTGTGTGTGTGTGTGTGTGTGTGTGTATTGTATCCTGGTCAACATGGTAAAGCCCTATCTCTACCAAAAATACAAAAATTAGCTGGGTGTGGTGGTGCGCGCCTGTAGTCCCAGCAACTGGGGAGGCTGAGGCAGGATAATCACTTGAACCAAGGAGGCACAGGTTGCAGTGACCCCAGATCGTGCCACTGCACTGCAGCTTGGAGACTGAACAAGACTTCCTCTCCAAAAAACAAAAAAACAAAAAAAAAAATTGCCTTCAATTTTAAAGAATGCTTAACAGGATATAAAATTATTATTATTATTATTATTTTCTTGAGGCAGAGTCTCACTCTGTTGCCCAGACTGAAGTGCAGTGGCACGATCTCAGCTCACTGCAGCCTCCACCTCCTGGGTTCAAGTGATTCTCCTGTCTCAGCCTCCCAAGTAGCTGTGCTTACAGGCCCTCACCAGCACACCTGGCTA
>NW_012106620.1:1231793-1243488 GCF_000951045.1 Mandrillus leucophaeus
TTTTCCAGTTATCAGCAACTGGGTAATAACTATAAATGGAAGTCTCAACTGGATTTTAACATAACAGCTAAATACATGTCTATCATTATTTAAGTTGCTGCTTTTTTCAGTCTTTGCTACTCACCATTGATCCTAATCCTATCAAAACACATTACTAAAATTATGAAAAAAATATTTTTAAAGTATATGTGGTTATTTTAACACACACAGCAGTGTACACAAATGAAAATGAGTATCTCAGAAATACGGTTTATTTACGGGACACTTTGAGTGTAATTTAATTATCAAATTCATGTATTATATAAATTTCTAAACAGAATTCTAAAGTCATAAGCATCAATCATATTTGCAAAGCATCCACACATAGAGAATCTTATATACTGGCTTTAAGCATTAGATTTGGCTTTAAGTAACTAATTCAGCATCACATCAAACCACCGTCAACAAACAGGTTGTATGTATGAGTCTATGTTCCTTTGAAATAATGACCAGTTTGATTTTACAGCTGATTATATTCTTAGAAAAAAAAATTATTCATGAAGTGTTATGAGATATCTCAAATAATGAAGTTCAAAGTAAAATGTAGGTAATGCCATTTTATACTATATTCATAACCTATATTTCATACCCTACTTAGGTGTTCTTTTAAAAAAACTGTTATTTTAAAAAGCTGTCCATTAACCATTTTTGTTCTATTAAAAATTTGAAACTGATGTTTATTTTCAAACACTTTTAGGAACTAGATGCAGGGTGGATTTTTGATAATTGTCTACTTTCTTGCTAACAATACTTAAGCATTGTATTTTTTTAAGTTGATATACACACTGCATGCACAATTATTTGTCGAAGTGATAAGTCCTCATGGTTAAAAATTCTAGAAGAGTGAAATAAAACTTGCAATGTAAACATAAATATCTTGGGCTCTATTCTTTCCTACCCACCCTTTCAACTATTTTTTTATTTCTTTTCCCACCTCTTTTGCAAATATATTTACTAGCTATTTTTGGTTCTGATCTGAGTTACTTTGCACCTTTAAATAATACATTTCAACATCTGTTACTGTTTCATCAGATTTTTTCAGTATTTGTTAATCTACATTATAATCAAATATTCATTATATTTTACTCTATCACCCCTGCTGTTCCTTTACCCCTAAATTTTGTTCTCTATTTTGGATTTTTAGATATTGTGAACTCTGCATTTCAGCATGTTACCATAGATCTTCTTTTATACTATGTATACAGGGTGATCCTAAAATTGGTTAACTGTTGAGCAGTCAATAGTTTATATTAAATATGTTAATCATATAAAGTATACAGCACCAATATTTTGATAATTTTCCATTTGGTATTATTATATTATGACTTTTATGGCATAAAACTGTCATATGTATTATTTTTTCTAATACTCCATCAATTTTTCAAATTCTCCCATTGTTTACTATGTTTTACATTTTGAATAAAATTCCCTGATGTGTTTGGTTTTTTTTTTCTCTTACGTTATCAGTTTTTCTTTTAAAAAAAGTAGATTCGGGGAGTACCTATGTGCAGGTGTGTTACCTGGGTACATTGTTTGATGCTAAGCTTTGGGATATGAGTGATTCTATCAGCCAGGTACTTAGCCTAGTACCTAATAGTTTTTCAGCCCTTGCCTCTCTACCACCCTTCCCTCTCAAATAGTCCCCAGTTTCTACTGTTGCCATCTTCATATAATGAGTATTCAATGCTTAACTCCGACATAAGTGAGAACATGTGCTATTAGGTTTTTGTCCCCGTATTAGTTCATCTAGGATAACGGCCTCCAGCTGAACCCATGTTGCTGCAAAGAAAATTATGTTTTTAGTTTTTATGGACTCACAATAATCCATGGTGTATATGTAGCACATTTTCTTTATCCAGCTTATCATTGATGGACACCTAAGTTAAATCCATACCTTTGCCACTGTGAATAGTGGTGCAATGAATACACAAGTACATGTTTCTTTTTGGTAGAATGACTTTCTTTATTCTTATAGGTGTGAGAAACACTGTTTTTCTACATTTTTGTTTTATTTGACATATACTCCTGTTTCTCATTCAATTCTATTACCCATTATTATTCTTCAAACTCACTTTCTTTATGTTCGTATTGAGGTTAGGAACTATATACTTGGATAATATCATTTAATGTGGATATTTTTTGACACTGGTTCCCTTGCATTACTATGTAAAGTTAATAGATTTTTTTCTGTAACAAGTTATTCATTTTTGTATCTTATTGTTAACTATTATTCTTTTTTGTAGAAGGGATGAACTATGAAAATGTCTAAAGCTGATCTTTTTTGCATCCACTGCTTGGAGTAGAAAATGTATTGAATTTTTCTTCTTATTTACAGTTTAGTCAGATTTGAATCTAAGCAGTCCCATTTGAAATTGCTCAGACTTTCAGAAAAGCCCTCCCTTCCCTCCTAGCCTAATGTCTAATGCTGTAGTATACCACATGAGTCATATTTAACATTTTGAGAAAGAGGTCTTTGGCAGAGGCAGATTTACCATGGAACTGGTGGAACTTGTCTCTGGGTCACTGACATGTGTGAACCATCCAAATCCCTCAAAGATGCTCTGGATATGTTATCATATGAACATACATGTTTATAAAATTTGCAAAACTAGAATAGTTTAGTTCAATTGGTTAAAGCTGCTTATTTTTTCTTCTGTGACTTTCTTTTCATCACACATATCTTCTACTATTGAGTCATGTGGACGGGGCTGCTGGAAACAGGGACTTAAGAAGAATATTTGCATTGGAAATACATTTATCTCAGAAAGAGTAAATGATATTTGGTGACCTTCTGTCCAGTCTGTGTCTAAATTATTGCAAGGCATCTCAGTGTAAGAAAATCTTTTAGAAATGATATTTCTGTCCACTATTCCAAACCCTTCAGAATAGTGATGGAATATGAGTGACGGTTATGTAAGAGGCCTTCGAACCAGAGCGACTCCATTTTGAGTGAGGGCTAGGAAAATGAGGCTGAGATTTGCTGGGCTGCATCATCAGAAAGTTAGGCATTCCTAGCTTCCAGATGTTTATCGTTAAGGGAACAAATTAATAATGTTAACTAAACAGACCCAGACTTGAAAGAGTCCAGATATCCTGCTATCTGGAGAACAAAGGCATTCTCAATTTTGCTTTCAAGATATAATATCTATTCTCACAAAATATAGTAATTTAAAAAATTAATCCTTTTTCACATACTCTTGTAGCACAGCATACCTCCCCAAATACACAAGCATTGTACCTAGGGTGGATGCGTTCCTCCTCTTACTTTCGGGAAAGTCCCACTCTGTCTGTGGAGTAGCTGTCCTTTCACCACTTTACTTTCTTAATAAACTTGCTTTTACTTCGCACCGCGGACACACTCTGAATTCTCTCTTGCGCGAGATCCAGGAACCCTCTTGGGGTCTGGATCCGAAGCCATATCCTAACAGTTATTAGCAATTAAAATTGTTTTAAAACTTAATTACTGGAAAAAATAAGTTGAAAATACTCTGATGTCTTCTAGCTAATATATGAAAGAAACTTCCCAAAGTTCACAACAGTTCTAAATATTTACTTGATGTAATCAATAACGTGATGGTGATTTTCAAAAGCCATCAAACATAAACAGTAAATTTTGGCCACCATTCTCATAGAAGGATTGACTATACTATCTATAAAAATAATGTTATCAATTTATTGTTTATTAAGAGGAGATTAAAGTCTACGTGGTCATAATATGTAGGGAATATTATAGAAGTGTAGTATCTGTTATGCTATATTTTGGGGTCGGACAATGATTTTGGAATTTTCAGCTTATTATTATTTTATTTATATGTTTGTTTTTTTGTAACATGGAAGAAAGCTAAAATAAAATTCAGTTTAATTCTAATTATAATCCTCAATCCATTGCACCATGCTTTCAGCATATTTATGAACACATACTACTGATATATTTCTGTATTAATAATATATTTGTATATTAATAACTTTATAGTAAAGGTATTTATTCTAGACATATATTAGTAGTATGTGTTCATAAATACCCAAGTGGATAAATATTTTTGATAAATTTTGATAGCCTTTATTATGAAGCAGTCTGTATGTTGTAGCTGTCATTTTTTTTTCTATTTCAAATATGAAAGATTGTTTTATTCCCTTAGCAAAGGATCAAAATACAAATTTTAAGATCTGCATAAATATCAAGCTCAATTCGGCTAAAAAAGGCTCCAGGGTTTATAATACTTAACCTTCTTAAATAATAATTCTGAACATCTTGACTTAGAGGCAAAATGGAATGTGACATAAATATAATTATTAAAAACTCAACTTTCCAAAAAGAGGGCACCCAGTGAAGATGATGAAAAGTGCTCCTAGATTGTGGAAATCTAATTTTTTACTCTAGGATGTCTTTTAGGCTAATACAATCTTTCCTTTTTGGGTCAATCCAGCCCTTTCTATTGCTTGAGAACTTCATACTGGTTAATTGATCTTCACAGAGCCTTTTATACACTGAAAGCGTGGTGCAATGGATTGGAGATTAGAATGAGAATTAAACTGAATTTTACTTTAGCTGTCTTACATGCAAGTAGTCTAACCACCTTTTTCTTTTAAATATCAACTTGGTAAAGAAGAATTAAGATCAACACATTGGACAATATTACTGACTGATCTCATTTGGAAATAAAATTGATACTCAAGTGTTTTAAATGAGGTTATTACTTTCAACAATGACTTGAGTATATATAGGAGACACTTTTATATTCAACACAAAATGACCTTTTAAAGAAAGCATTCAACATGCTGAATGAGTATCCCTTGTTAAAACAGGAGTCAGGCAGCTAAATAATGCAATTGACTTGAAAAAAATAAAAAAAATTAAAAATTGAACTGTCTAAAAATAGCCTAGTTTTTTTCTCAAAAGAAAACATCTAATTTTATTTAACACACTAGTATTTAGCACCTTATTATCTATAAATGTTCTTATTATATTTAGAATAAAAACCTTTATACGTTTAGGTACTTCAAGTTCTGAAACAGTTGGTGTTATAATTTTATATACATCTATATAAACAACAGAAGTTACTTAAACAGTAGATATTTTCATTGCTTTTTAGAGTGCAATTTGTTCACCTCTATTAGGCTAAACAATTATCTGAAAGTCAGTTCTTTAAATTTCTGCACAGATCGCGTGCGGGCCATGCCATAGGTTTTCTTTTTATCTTTTCTTTCTTTCTTTCTTTTTTTTTTTTTTTTTAATGTTGGCTTAGCCACAGACAACCCCAATTATATCTAGCAGTTTTTTGGTGTTGGCTGATGACCAATAACACAGTACAAGAAAGTTGAACAGAGACTATTGCTAATGTCACTATTTTTTTAAATACAAATAAACTGAGTGGGGTCAGTATCACAACACGCTTTTCAGTAATGCCATACTCTATGTTTCCTATGTCAACTATTCCTTCAGGGCTCTCTTCTTCACACCACAGTGCTTATTCGATATACTTGCACTTGTTGAAGAATAAACTGGTGATAAAAAAGAGCAAATTAGGCACATACATATTTTGCATAAATTTCTATAATGAGCAGTTATCAAAAAAAGCGATCTTCCATTGGGATGTATTATTTCTACCACTGATGTATACATTTAGAGCTCAAGGTGTAATTGTTGATATCACCTGTTTATAGCCAATAAATCATGTGCTTATAAACATCACGTTAGGGAGAATGAGAAAGAAGTATGTTTTCAGTGTATAAAAGGCTCAGTGAAGATCAATTAACCTCTATGAAGTCCTCCTGAGAAGAAAACATTGGTAATAATTTATATATCAAGATATGAATTAAAATAATAAAATAGAACTTTCTAAATACTAAATGAGTCTTGGCGTTAAACAAAAGTATATGTGATGTATATACAGAGCTTGAATCCCAGCAGCCAATGAAGTACCCCAGGGATGTCTACATTAGCGTGTGGCTTTAGTATTATATAATGTGAGGTAATGGAAAATTGAATAACAGTATAAAATGTGACTCAAGTAATGGTTTTACATAAGCTAAAGAGTTTCCATTGCCTGATGTCATGTGCTTTTATACTGTCTTTTCAAGTATACTGATTGATAGTATGCCATTGATAGATTACTTTGATACTTGATAATGTCATGCTTTTCCAAATCAGCTCACTAAGATGCGGGCATTGCAAAAAACCAGGAAAAAATTCCATACAAGCCCATAAAATAATTATATACTTCTTCTCAAGTAAAGAAGTTATTTCAAAACCATATACTGAAAAGCTGTTGATTAAAACATCACTATGATGTTTCTATTTTGAAAAATCTATGCAATAAAACTATCATAAAGTGTATGTGCTTTTTAGAAAATTACAAAATTGGTTTTTACCTAGCTATCACTTCATAGGAATGTTTGAATACAGAATATATCTAACATTTACTACTTCCCTGTATCTTTTATTCATTCTAGAAATATTCAATCCTACTTTTTATTCTGTCATGACTAAATTCACATTACCTATCATCATATCCCCACTCAATATCTCTGTGAACTCTAATTTACAGACTCAAGTACATATGGAACTTTCTGATAGTTATTTTATCTATTACAGTTTGCTTTTAACCAATATGAGCAGCCATATTTTATTTACAAGTAAACTTCTGTTTTTGGCATTTATAGATAAGTGGACGATGTAAAAAATTGACCTTCCTTACACATTTAACAATTATATGTATATTTATTGCTAAAGGCTTTCCTTGCCAGCTGACATACTGGATCATTTTCTATTCTGTATTATATCACAAGCAGGTCAGGAATCTACTTCTGGGTATCTTAACATACCGGTACACTTCTGCATTATTTATTTCTCTCAGAAACACATATGGTTTGGTTTTCCCTCCATGTTACAGGCACACAAATATGAAGAAATCAAGTCAGTATTGATTTACACCACAGATAATTATAGATGAATGTGTGAGAAGGCTCTCTAATAGAATTCTGTCAATCAACTCCAGGCCAAACTTTCTCATTATGTGTTTGCTGAAACTATATGATGGAATTTGTCTGGTGACATTTCAGGGATAGTGACTTTGATTTCAAAGGAAATGTTTCAGGTTCATTTCATTACCTTAGAAAAGTAAAAGCAAATTTGCCTTATAAAAAGCAATTACTTCTTAGCTGACCAGTGCACAATAGCAATATAAGAGAGATTTCTCATTCCACTATTTAAATTCTGAACCAGCAAACTAGTGTTTGATTTTGCTTTAAGCCAATTTTACTGTGTTTGAATTGCAAAAGCATTTAATCTTCGTAAAGTAGGTCATTATAATGGAGATCATATTGTATTGGTATGGAATACCAGGTAAGGGACAATAAGGTGCTGGTATTTTAAAAGTATTCATGGCATCCTAAAAATAATATTTGGTAGAAAATATTTATGAATATTTTAAGAAATACAGAGAACATATTGTAAATGGACATTGCATGATTATTGGCTTCTGAAGTTACACTTTTATTTATTTCAAATCATAGTTCTGTGAAATTTTAACTGATGACTATTCAAAGTATTTTAATCTACAGTCAATATAGTGACTATTACGAATAAAATATGAGAAAAACTTGATCAAATTTTACTCACAATTTCATAAATATTTTAAATGTATGCTCCATAATAAAAATATTCTTAAAACATTCTTAAAAATTTCTTAATTTAAAGAATATTTCACAAGTTAGAAAAATAGAGATAGCATCCAGAGGGCCAATTGCTAGTACGCACGCATTTATTAACCTTCAGTATCAAGTCTAATAAAGGGTTAGAGAAAATCTCCAAATCATAAAAATTGTCCTATGAGTATTACACAGGACAAAAACACAAAATTTGAGATTAACAAACAGAAAACAATGTAAGGCTTAGTTAAATGAAGCAAGATGATTTTTGTTTATAGTGCTGACAAATAGCTTTATTTAAACTTAATCTCCAAAATAAATCTCCAGAGTGACGAACATAAAAAGAGAAAAAGCATCAACAAATTAAAAAAAATCAAATATAGATGAAATTTAACTCTAAATTCAAATAAGCTTTAAATGTATGGCACTGGAACTAGTAAAAAATTATGGTATGAACACAAATGTTAGAATTTTAAATAATAAAAATATAAGTATGTATTTATTTACAGACTTCTTTGTGAGTATCAAAATCTCAAGGGCAGAAGGTTAGAATATCTTATTTTTTTTTCAGCCAAAGTGTTTATATTTCAGACTATTTGAATACAAATCAAAGTATTTCTTACAGGTTGAGATAATAGGTTATTTACATACCAATGTGTGCTAATAAACATTTTAAATTTTTCTTTCAATAATATTTTGCTTAGAGCCATCAATTATGATTCATTTTTTGTTGATGAAACTACAATAAATTTATATACATTGAATAACTTTCAGTGAATCCTTAGTGCTATAAAAAGTGTATCATTAAATCTAACAGGTATATTTGAGTCTTATCTGTATGAGTACAAAAGAAAACTATGAATCAAAATGATCTATGGTTGTCATCATATACAAAAGGAAAAAAGTAGAAAGCTTTTATATTCTTGTCAGGATGTAAATCACCCAGAGACAGTAAGTCCAATGAGATATAGGGGAATAAACATAAGTTACCTAAGTGTTGTGGAAAAATATGGGAATAGTGCTTGAGTCAAACAAAGAGACTTTCATGATCAGTTGGGATAAATGAGATAGGCACATGGAACATGTACAGGTAACAGAAAACATTGTTAGAGGGTAGAAGAGAAATTTACAACTGAAATTCTGAATTAAGATGAATACTAACAATGTACTTAAAAACAATGTAGTCACAAGTTAAAAGTCGTTTTAAGATCAGACTTTTTCATGAACTTAAGAAAATGAGTATCAATAACACGTTTGAGATTATTTGACATTATTTAGTGAAGTGAAAATAGTTACCTTCAGATATTTTTAAATAGGAATCAAAATACTTTTATAAAGAATAAGAAAATAAACATTTTCCACATAGCCTCACACGATTAAGAAAAAATATCAGGAGCATCGTAAATGTTCTCTCCTTTTGAAGCTCTTTTGTTTGAAGCTTTTCAGTTTTGAACCAGAAAACTGGTTGTATAAAATAACTGAGAAAAAATTCCTGACAAATATCCCTTATCTTTTTCTTATAAATAGAGGAGGAAGTATAATATTAATGATAATGCATTTCAAGTTACTTAGTTATTGAGGCATTAGAAATAAAGTATATATACAAATTCCAGTACTGGTGTCTTTAACAATAATAATATGTTTTCATTATTATTTAAGAAATTTTTGATAGCTCATTATTTCCTTGTGGCTTAATCATAAATCCATCAACTTCCCCAGATTCAATTCCAGAAAATTTACATTCTGAACTCAACATTACTCAGTATTCCCCCAATATAGTACATACTCTAATACTCCCATGACTTTGCTCCTAATTTTCTCTTCGCTTTACATGCTTTCGACATATACATTAAACATTACTTTCTTTGTAAATCTGTGCCTTCTTTCATTAGGTAGGATTAACTATTACATATTCATGTTTCTTTCAAGCCTCTGCATAAGCATATTTTGCATGAAATGCTGCAAATTACTCTCCCAAGTGTCTATGAATTTGTGCGGGGGCAGAAGTTTTTTTATTCAGTACAATATCCTTAACACCTACCATAGTGCCTGATGTGCATTACTCTGTGATGGCTAATACAATAACTATGGGTGTTAATGTCAGGCCTCTGAGCCCAAGCCAAGTCATTGCATCCCCTGTGACTTGCCCGTATACGCCCAGATGGCCTGAAGTAACTGAAGAATCGCAAAAGAAATGCAAATGCCCTGCCTCGCCTTAACTGATGACATTCCACCACAAAAGAAGTGAAAATGGTCGATCCTTGCCTTAAGCGATGATATTATCTTGTGAAATTCCTTTTCCTGGCTCATCCTGGCTCAGAAAGTTCCCCCACTGAGCACCTTGTGACCCCTACCCCTGCCTGCCAGAGAACAACCCCCCTTTGACTGTAATTTTCCTTTACCTACCCAAATCTTATAAAACGGCCCCACCCTTATCTCCCTTCGCTGACTCTCTTTTTGGACTCAGCCCGACTGCACCCAGGTGAAATAAACAGCCGTGTTGCTCACACAAAGCCTGTTTGGTGGTCTCTTCACATGGATGCACATGACAGTTAACTACTAACATACAATAATAACTACTGATTAACAGTTGTGATAACACTTGTCCACTAAATTATTTACAATGATTTCTCATTTAATTGATCCAACAACTCTATGTGATTGATACCATTATTATCTTTACATTACTGCTGAAGAAACTAAGGCAAATAGAAGTAGTGCAACTTACATATAGATGTTTGATGAATATGGATACAATTCCAAAGTAGTCAGATTTATTTTTTTTTTTCCTCCATGTGCAACGTTCCAGTTCAGTATAACTAAAGACAACTGTATCTCTAAGTCTGGGAGAGTTTACCGCAATTGAAGCTCCTCAAGATCTTTGAAAGATCATTTGGGCAAAAATGACATTTGGAGAAAAAAGTTATAAAGAGTCCGCTAAAAGTTACTTCCCTGGAATAAAATTTAGACACTGCATCTGGGCATCATTTAAACAGCTTTGATCAGGGCACTTTCATGATAGAACTGTTTTTAACCTACCAAAGTACCATTTCATTTGCTGTCCTGGCTTGTTCTGCTTATCAAAACAACCAACCAAGGAAAAACATAAAAAACGAACACCAAAATCACAGCAAACAAAAACACAGATGCTGCCTGGCCCTGAGTCCCTACATCATCAGCAGCAAGGACTCATTCCCTCTCCCACCGAAAACTGACCCAAAATTTTGAAATTCGGACCCTCAGCCCATTTAATTATTTACCTGCCAGCTCCAAATCAGAGTAGTACCACAAACTTCTGTCATAAGATGAGCAAGATTAATTTCTGGATCTTTATTTCATTCTCACTATAATTCATACTTCTTCAAATGTTCTGACAGAAAAAAATAAGTTTGGTAAGTTTGGCATCATTTCAATGGACATGGCTTATCTTCTACCCAAGGTGAGTTTCTGAACCTTTTCCTAATGCTCGTTAAAGGAGAGTGGAGGCAACAATAAATAGACTTTTCAGATTCCAGTATGGTTAAAAAAAATAAATAAATAAAAAGAAAGAAAATAAAGAAAAAAGGGAGATTAACTCAAGATTTTAGTAAAAAAGATAGAAAACTCTGCAAAGAAACACTAACTTTTAACACTTGCAAACATTTAAAAAATGTGAAAACATAGATAAGCTGCCCCTAAAGACTGTGTTGTTTTAGTATTGAAAATGAAGTAATGGAATATTGCAACTAACAACCACATACAACATAAAACTTATCCAATATGACAATTTTATGATTTCTACAATGATATATGTTCCAAATTTAAGATCTACTGTTCTAGAAATGCGGTATGTTCCATCTAATTGCCAATCATTTTAAAACATTTTTCCAAAGCAGAAGATCTAAATAATTGCTCAATTTAATGAACTAATAAGAAGTTCTAATAAGTTACTGAACTTCCTGTTTAATTGTACTCATTAAAAGCTGGAATACAATGCTAGCATTTGAAAAGAACATTTTCTTTCTTT
>NW_012106620.1:1244003-1266342 GCF_000951045.1 Mandrillus leucophaeus
GAGGCAGGAGAATGGCGTGAATCCGGGAGGCGGAACTTGCAGTGAGCCGAGATGGTGCCACTGCACTCCAGCCTGGGCGACAAAGCGAGACTCCGTCTCAAAACAAAACAAAACAAAACAAAACAAAACAAAACAAAAAAACAGAAACAAAATTCTTTCTAACCAAAATATAAGCACAATAATGCAGGAGACAACAGTAAATAAAATACTTATAATTTGCATAAAATAGTTTTAAAAGAAAACTTCATACACAGGATGGATGAGATATTAAAGAAAATAAACCTATTAAATATTATTTACTTAAAGGCATAATTCTAGTTTTATAAGCTTTGTATATTTTAAATTTTTAGTATAGCCACAACCTACCTACTATCAGAACATGCAATCTAATTTATTTGCATGTCTTAGAATAAGATCATCTACTTTTTGACTGTTTCTTTTTTCTTTTTTCCTTTTTTTTTTTTTTTTTTTGAGACAGAGTCTGGCTCTGTCGCCCAGGCTGGAGTGCAGTAGCACGATGTCTGCTCACTGCAAGCTCCGCCTCCCGGGTTCATGCCATTCTCCTGCTCAGTCTCCCCAGTACCTGGGACTACAGGCGCCCGCCATCACGCCTGGCTAATTTTTCTATCTTTAGTAGAGACGGGGTTTCACCATGTTAGACAGGATGGTCTCTATCTCCTGACCTTGTGATCTGCCCGCCTCGGCATCCCAAAGTGCTGGGATTACAGGCGTGAGCCACCTCGCCTGGCTTCTATTCTTTGTCAATACAAAATACAGCCTCTGAGAGTCTCATTTAAGATTTTCTGTCAGCTTTTCTGAAAATCAAGTGAACGTTGGTTGTTTCAGGGCAAAATGACTTGTTCTGCTGAATTTTTTCTAAGAATGAAATTAAAAAGACATATCATACCATAATAATCTCACAGGGGAATAGTAAACAAAGAGCAAGACAAATGTAAATATCTATTTTCAAGAGACTAGAGTACAATATTAATGTGACATACTGACATTTTGAAGCCACAAAAGAAGCCTCGGCATTAAGTATTCTTATATAAAAACAGCAATCAGAAGCCATGTGAGCAATAATAAAAAAAGAAGCTGCAACAATAAGTAAATAAATGAATACAAACATCACAGTAACCTAGAAGATGTTATTACCAAAATAATGTTCAGATCTTACTTCAAATAGTATCTACCCTTTTTAAGGATGAAGATTCAATCTCAGAGAAATTGGTTTGGTTTCTCACCTCGGAATATTTATTTGGTCATAGTAAACAGTTGGGTCAGTGGATCAGCAGTAACTGATTGCAACATTCTTAAGTAGATGCACATTACATTTTGTAGGGGATCAAAATATGCCATCCTCATATATGCCAGTTAAGCATAAGATTATTTTGAACTGGAAATACATAAGATTTAACAGATGCAGAAAGCAGCTTTCCAAAGCTTTCTTTCTTTGACGAAAATAAAAAACTTCCAAAAAATGGTGACTGCTGTAAAATCCCCTCTCCTAGGGAAGTTTTATGGCCATAAAAAACAAAGTAAGCACAAAGATGGACTATACAAGTGCTTCATTAGTTTCTCCCACACATATTTACCCCCTGACGGTATAGTGCCTTGAAATCCTAAAAGCCTTTTTCTTTATTGTCGCATTTGTCTACGTATTTATTGTTCTTTGCTAAGATGTTATATAAGCCCAACGTCTAACCACTCCTTTGAATTGCTGATCACTGAGGTTTCTCCCATATGAAATGTGTTAAACATAATAAACTGTTTATGTTTCTCCTGATAATCTGTCTTTTGTCAATCTAATTTGCAGGCTCCCAAACAATAAACCTAAGATGGGTACTGATATGGTTTGGCTGTGTCCCCACATAAAATCTCATATTGAATTGTAATCCGAATGTTAATCCCCACATACTCGGGGAAGGACCTCATAGGAGGTGATTAGATCGTGGGGGTGGTTCTCCTACGTTGTTCTCATGATAGGGAGTGAGTTTTCGGGAGATCTAATGGTTTTATAAAGGACTTTTCCCCACTTTGCTTGTGCTTCTCTCTCCTGCTGCCGTGGGAAGTAGGATGTGTTTGCTTCCCCATCTGCCATAATTGCAAGTTTTCTGAGGTCTCCCCAGCCGTGGGGAAATGTGAGTCAATTTAATCTCGTTTTCTTAAATATAAATTGTCCAGTCCTGGGCAGTTATGTATAGCAGTGTGAGAAAGAACTAATACAGGTACTGAAAAAAGTTTTATTGTTTTCTTAACTACACTTTTAGCCATTTATATGTAACAGATCCACGCCATCATTAAGAAGGGCGATATTGTTTTAAATCTGGTTTTTGTGACAATAAGTATTGAGGGCCAAAAGGGATTATAAAATTCATCTAGTACAATGTCCTCATTGTGTTATTGTAAAAAGATAGCCAAAAAGCCAACTTACATAGGTAAATGTGGTATAAAGTTGAATCAAAACAGTTGGCTAGAACCCAGTTCTCAATTCTCTTGAATTCTTTTATTTATTTATTATTTTTTTCTTTTTTTTTTGAGACAGAGTCTCGCTCTGTTGCCCAGGCTGGAGTGCAGTGGCGTGATCTCGGCTCACTGCAAGCTCTGCTTCTCGGGTTCACGCCATTCTCCTGCCTCAGCCTCCTGAGTAGCTGGGACTACAGGCGCCTGCCACCGCGCCCAGCCTAATTTTTTTTTTTTTGTATTTTTAGTAGCGACGGGGTTTCACCGTGGTCTCGATCTCCTGACCTTGTGATCCGCCCACCTCGGCCTCCCAAAGTGCTGGGATTACAGGCGTGAGCCACCGCGCCCGGCCAAATTCTTTTATTTTTTTTCTTTCCTTTTCCTTTTTTTTTAATGATTATAACACAATGTCCTCTCTACCACATTGGCAAGTGGCAATCTTTCTTTTTCCTAGACTAAAAATGAAACTACACCTCAATGTCATAGTTTAAAAGGATATAATAAAGCTGGCTTTGGTGAAAATTAATATTTTGGCTATTCCTCCAATTTCAAATAAAATAGATATCTATACAAAGCTCTTTCTTTTTTTGACAACTTAAGTAATAACTTTATAAAATATTAGGTCTATACCCTGCTGCTATTGTAATAGACTTTTGCTGTAATCTTTTGGTATTGTACAGTTTCAAAAGAAGAGTATGTCTTCTGATACCCTGTGAAATAAAAATAACAATTTTCTTTAGTGCAATTATTTTTCCAATGGAAATGCTGGTAATTAAAAGGATATTAATATGTTTCTACTGTTAGTGAGTTGCTTTTACTTCTTTTGGCACAGAGAGTAATGAATGAGCACTGAGGTATTGAGGGTTCCTGCAGTTATAAGCCAGAGAAGGTCTTAATTTAAGATACTCAAAACTGCTGTTATAGGACATCTGAAGTAGTCTGTGGAATCCAAATTCAAACTGAGTTTATTTTATCTGTTGTATAAATTAGACGTAGAGTTTAAATTTTATTGCAGTAAGTAAAAATTCAACATCAAGTTTAACCAGGCACTTGCTTGGTTGGTCTCACTTGTCTTCAAAATACACATTGGAAACTGTTAGGAAAGAGCTGTTGTGGTATTACAGGTAATTCTGTAACTAATTAAAAAATATAGTGCAATTGTGACTAAACTGGAATAGATATCTATCCTGTAAATCATACCAAAGGGAAGTATATAGAGGAAAAATTTATAGAAGGCAGTGAAGAACACTGGTAATGCTACAACTGAGTGGATAAATTGATAACAGTTTAAGAAAAGACAAACTTATGTGCTAATTCGACTTTGAACATTGGGCAGATGATACTGCATAAAGGGTGGTATAAGGAAGGGAAGTATCCCTAGATTATTTCAGATTACAACATCAAACATAGTAAAATCATTATGATATAGTTGTGACACTATAGTAAAAACAATCTTACATATGTTCTGTAATTTTAAATAGCACAAATGTATATATACATATATATATAATTTCTTTACTAGATTTCAAATACCTAGCTTCTTTCTAAAAGATAAAAACAAAGTAATGTACTATAAACCATACATATTTAAATTGTACAAATTGGCAGGCATTGACATATGGATACATGGATGCAATCTGAAACTATCATCGCAATCAAGATAATGAACATTGTTATCATTTTAAAGGGATCCCTTTTGCCTCTTTGCAATGCATTCTGCCCTACATAATGTCCAGAGCCAGGTTATTGCATTCTGTTGCTATAGATTCCATTTTATTTTTTAGAATTACATCTGGAGTCACACAGTTTGTATTATTGGTAATTGGTTGCTTTTCTCACTATAATTATTCAGAGATTCATTCATGCTGTTTTTGTTTGTCAATTGTTTGTACCTTTTTGTTGCTGAAAAATCCTCAATTAAATGAGCACACCACAAATTACCCAGTCAGCTGTTCAAGAACTTTATTTGTTTGTTTGTTTTTTCTTCTAGTTTTTGGCTGTTACAACTAAAATTATTTTGAACAATTGTGTAGGATATTTGTGTGAACATTTGATCTTTATTTTTTTATTTTTATAATTTTCTGCTATTTTTTGCTTTATTAATTTCTACTCTTATCTTCATTATTATATTTATTTTTTCCTGCTTACTTTATGTCTTTTGCTCATTTAGTTTCCTAAGGTACAGACTGGATTTATTTTTTAAACTATCTAATTTTCTAAAACATTAGACTGGTACAAAAGTAATTGCAGTTTTGCGTTAACAACAACAACTTTTGCACTAACCTAATAGTTGTTTAACGCTATCAACATCTCTCCCAGGATTTCTTTTGCTGCATCTCAACCCATTATATATTTTAGGTTGTAGCTTTTATTGTTTGAAATATCTCCTGATTACTTTGCAATTTTTTGAATGTAACATTTCTTTTTAAAAACACTCTCAATTCTGTTTTATTGATTTATATGTCTGTCCATTTGCCAGCATCACATTGTTTTGCTTACTGTTGCTTTGTAGTAAGTTTTGAAATGGATAAGGGTGAGTCCTGCTACTTTGTTCATCTTTATCAAGCTAATTCCACTATTTGAAACCCTTACAATTCCATATGAACTTTAAAATCAATTTGTCAATTTCTATAAATACATCATTGATCCTGGTAGTGATTATGTTACATTTGTAGATTAGTCTGAAGAGTATTGACATTTTAACAGGTTAAATTGTCCAGTGCATGCACACAGTATGATTTTCCCAACTACTTAGATTTTCTTTTAATTTCTCTGAAAAACATTTTGTGGTTTAAGAGTATGTACTGCACTTCTTTTGTTAAGTTTGTCCATATAAGTTTTTTAACCTTCTTGGTGCTATTAAAAACGGAATTTATTTTTAAATTTTATTTTTGGATTGTTTACTTGTAGTGTGTCTTTGACTTTTAGCATTTTTATTGTGATGTGTCTATGTAGATCATTTTGCATTTCTTTTGTTTTTTATAACTACTTTAGAATGTTCATGTGTATAAAATATAATTTATATATATTTACATCTGACATACTGTTTTTCTAAGGCTGTTTATGTTACCTGTGTTTTTTTGTTTTGTGTTTTGTTTTTTGTTTTTATGTTTGTTTCCCTGGTGAGGCAGGAAAATGGGATCTGGAGGCAGGGAACATAAGGCCAATTTATACTTCAGCTCTGACAGGAAATATCCTCTCCACAGGGCATAGGCGGCAAATGACTTTGTAACTTTACTTGATCCTCTCCATTCAGGTACAGCCTACCCCAAGTAACTAATGGAATCTACTAGGGGGTAAAGTTTCAAAAATTCTGTAACAGGGCCTTTGAGTCCCTGTGATCAAGCCTGCTCCCACACTGTGGCATGTATTTAATTTTCAATAAAACCCTTAATTCCTTCCTTTCTTTGTTTATGTGTTTTGTCCCTTTCTTTGTTCAAGATGCCATGCACCTGGACACCCTCCAGTTTCTTTTCATGCCTGATAACGTTTTGTTGAAAACCATTTTAGATAATATATTGTAGCAACACAGGGCTGACCCACCCCTTTGGGACTTGTTGTTTTGCTTGTTTATATTTATACTTACTAACTGAATTATTCTAGTAAAGTCTACTTTTCCATCTACAATGTTCAGACCCTGATGTTTTTCCTCTGAGAAGAGAAGCATCCCAGAGTCATCCTGAAATGACAGTTGTCTGGGTAGGGCTAACTTCTTTCCCTCACCACACTTAGTTATGATACTTCCCAAATTACAACTCATTGCTCTATTATTTTCAGCAATACCCTCATGAGTAAATTCCTCTACACACTACTCCATTTACATTCTGGCTTCTTTGAAAGCATAATTTCTGAGATCAATGTTTTCTTTTCGTTCTGACTCTAGGAGGACTCTTCCTAGCTGTATTATTCCCTGTTTGCTTTCTTTTTTTCTTCCAGAAAACTGGGTGCTTATAGTTTATCTCATATCTTAAATCTCTCTCTAATTGCCAGTCATCAAAATCTTCATTTCCTCATTCTGTTTCAACTGAGATCAGTTTATTGGGAGGATGTTATAAACACTCTGTTTTATGGTCTGTTTCTTCCCCAGGCAAAATTTCTGAGCCATGGCTTTGTAGGTGGAGGCGGAGACAATAGAAAACTCTTTTTCTGAGTGACACTGTTACTGTCGGAGTAAATAAATTACTGGACAGATGTCAGGATCCTGGGGTCATCTCAGTTGCCTCTCCTAGTGTGAAAACGCCAAAATGACCAGGGCCCCAGTATTGTCCGCGCACCACACTCAAAGTAATACCTGCGTTATGCAAGTGGAAATTGGACAAGAAAAGGGATCCGTCATCTCTTAACTACACTTATGGGGAAGTAGCCTCAGCAACATGTCGCAGTAGGCATGATGAGAAACACATTCTGCTCTTCCTTGGAAGAAATTCCTCTGTCTGTGTTAACTGTGTTATTGCTGCAGCTGACTGAAATAGAGTCTCTTTCTCTCCGCGCTACAAGGGGTGAAAGAGAGACCCTTGGTTCAAATACCAAACTCTTGCCTTTCTTACTGAATTTGCATAGATGTTCTGGAGTATAGATTCACTTGCTGTTTACCCTAAGATCATTTCTAGAGACTTCAAATGTTGGTTCCTTTTTTTTACAGCTCTTACAAGTTTCACTGGAGAAAGGTTTATGCTGGTTATACTTGAAATCAATCGTCTGTGTGTTTTTTCAGCTTTCAAATATTTGAGGATTTTGAGTATCTGTTTGTATTTTTGAAATATATAATTATTTTATCACCAGAACACATTCTATGTGTGATTTAAACCCCTTAAAATTATTAATATTTGTTCTGTTGTATAGAATACAGTCTATTTTAGCAAATATTTTATGTGCAGTGGAAAAAAATGTGTCTATTGATTTGTCTGTTGTTGGGTAAAATTTTCTAGGCATATCAATTAGGTCAAGGTAATTATTAGTGTTTGTCAAGTCTTCAATAGTCTTGTTGAATTTCTACTTGTATACATTATTGAGGAAGGAATGTTGAAATCTTACTAGAACTATACATTTATTCATTTCTCTTTTAATCTTAATTTCAAGTATTTTAAAAATCTGTTATTACATACATAAACATATACTATTGCTTTGTCCTGTAGGTGAGTTGACCCCTTACTCATTATGAAATGAACTTCTTTATCTCTGTTAATATTATTTTCTTTATCTATTTGTTTTCTAAAAATTAATATGGTTATTTCATTTTATTTTGTTTAGTGTTAGCATGATATATCTTTTTCATTCCTTGTATATTTAAGCTTATATAAAAATTGGCCTTATATGAAGCATGGATTCCTTGATGACAATATATAGTTCGTTCTTGCTTAAAAAAAAAAAAAAAGTCAAACCTGGTAATCTCTGCTTTTATTATTCATGGCTTCAACAATGTACATTTAATATGATTATTATGGTTTAAATGTAAAATTTTGTTATCTATTTAGTTTTTTTTTCCATCTGTGCACACATCCTATTTGGAAATTTTTTCATATCTCAGAGCAATAGGATGTTAGATAACAATATATTTGTATCTTATACAAGTACATCAAGAAACAATAATACTGGAAACTATGTTTATTGGTAAGGTGTCAGATGACTATAATCCATTGGTGGCAAACAAAGCTTTCTGAACATCATACCAAAAACAAAACCTATACAACCTATTAGGATGTTTAATAATGAAAGCATTCGGAGGTCAAAAATATTAATAAATAAAGCAAATGCTAGATTAAAAGTGAAAGTAAATTACAAAAGTTGACAATCTTTACTTTCTGAGATTTTTACAAACCAAAACCGGAATCCTTATAAAGAAAAGAGAGATAAAATACATTATTATGTCATCCACCACAGTAAGCAGAAGTCAAGATTACATCCAACAAGTGATATCCTTACATAATTCCCTTCCTCTATGTAATAGCTAAGCATATGTCTATATCAAACCAATTGAATTTGGCGAAAGTATTGGGGTAGTCATTACATTGATAATTTCTTAGGTGGCTGGAAAGAGAGTTCTCTGTTGACCTTGAAGAAGGAAGCTGCCATGTTCTGAGGGAGCCTGTGAGAGTGACATATAGTAAAGAACTGGGAGCAACCTCTCAGACTTAAGAGTAGCCCTCAGCTATCAGCCAGCAAGAAAATGGAGTCAACAACCACATGAGCAGGGAAGAGAACTCTAAGCTTCAGAAAGAAATAATTGCCACCTTCATTTCAACCTGGGGAGACCAAAGAAGAGGACCAAAGTAACTCATGCATGGACTCTTGACCCACAAAAACTGCAGTATAACAGATGTGTGCTGTTCAAAACCACTAATTTTGTTATGCAACAATAAAAGCAAATGCATTTGTAGTAGACTAAACCTTACCCAAATGCTCAAAGCCATCAAGAAAGTATAATGAACAACAATAAATGAAACGTAAAAGAATAAGCACATGTCTTTAAGTAAACTTAGACGTGTTAAATGAACTTAAATGATGACTTTAAATGTATTTTAAGTCATCAAAGACATGTCTTTGACCATTAAAAAACACATAAAATAATAACTACCATTAATTATTTATACTTGTATTTATGTATCTATAATTATTATTATTATAACTACTATAACAGATAGTGATATTTTAATTTTTATATTTCAATTATTACTACATATATTGGTTTTATAATTGTTATTCGAGTGCAACATAATGTGTTTTATTTTGTGACCATTTATATATAAATGCTACTCTTTTCATTGTTCATAAGCTCTTTGAGATGATGAGAGGTAAGAAGTCATTTTGGTCAGATGCTTAGTCAATATGTGTAGAAAGAAATATGTAAATAAAACTTATAGTGGGCAGTAATGTGACTCTTTACACACAAGAATACTTTCTTTTTCAAACAATCTCTTTGAAAAAAACCATTATTCTGAATAACTAGTCTGGGTTTCCTTTCCATAGTTTGAAAAGGTGGTAACTTTAAAAATTATTAGGGATTGATTTAGCAACTTTTTTTTTTTTCCATGCAAAGTACCATTACCACTCAAAGGCACTAATTAAACTCAACTGAACCCTTGGGAAGCATTAGGCAGACAGAGTTGCCACCTGCTGTGAGCCTCATAAGCTCGGTTTAAGGAGTATTATTAAGAAGGAAAAAGCAAGGATATAGCTCTAAAGGTGGAATCAGTTGGAGTCACTCCACGTACCACTAGCCCCTTCCCATGTATGCCTTTGTACTTTCACATAGTTTCCTTTCAGTTTTCAAAAAACCTACGGAGAATAATATTGATTCTAATAATAAAATTTTGATTTATCTCTAAATATGCTAAGACTGACACTTTACTTCTCAGCTGACCATTCTTTATCTCTCTGTACCTTATCAACGGGATAGCAAAATGGTTGTTTTTTTCTTGGTGGTTGCTGAAGACAAAAATTGTTGTAGAAATCCAGTAATAGAGTATTAGAAGGAATAGAAATAACGTATTTAGAATACAACTACTACTAATAGTTAACATCCACTGGATGCTTATAAGTACTGCTCCAAATGGTTTACATGTTTTCAATTCTTTTAACATTTTATCAGATTAATATTACTTTTGCCACAATTGTGAACACTACAATAACTCTAAAGTACATTTATTGTTCTTTTGTAAGACCCTTATTTAACCGCCAGTAAGCCTGAGGAAATGAGATTTATGAAAATATTCTTATAAGAGTAATAATTTTGGCCTGGTACAGTGGCTTACCCCTGTAATCCCAGCACTTTGGGAAGCTGAGGTGGGTGGATCACAAGGTCAGGAGTTTGTGACCAGCCTGACCAACATGGTGAAACCGTGTCTTTATTGAAAATACAGAATTTAGCTGGGAGTGGTGGTTCGTGCCTGGAATCCCAGCTACTCGGGGGGCTGAGGCAGGAGGATTGCTTGAACCCTGGAGGCGGAGTTTGCAGTAAGCTGAGATCACACCACTGCACTCCAGCCACTCCAGTCTGGGCGACAGAGTGAGACTCCATCTCGGGGAAAAAAAAAAAAAAAAAAGTAATAATTTCAAGGCCTATACATGACATAATATAAACAAGGTCTTTGCTACACTCATATGAAAGAAATTGGTTACTAATATATTACTTGGATCGGATAACTGACAGCCTGTTACCCAGGCTGGAGTGCAGAAAATATTAAATCTTAATGTAACATTTGAAATGTGACATACTCTGACTTATAGCTCCTGTCCAGCATCAGTTGAAGCCACACCAGCTTTTTCAATTCAGCCACATTGCACTCACATGCCTCTGTATCTGTCAAACTCTTTGTTTCTGAGCCTTTTCAGATTGTGCTTCTTATTTAGAATGCTCCCCAACTTAAACCCACATATTGGGGCCTGTATTTCCCCTAAGGTGGTGGATTAGAGGCATTGCTAGCATACCTCTCTCACTTGAAAGGGATAAATACTGTGTAGAGATTCACATTCTGAACTATTTTTCAAGAAGGGACACAGGAACTGCACAGTAAAACCAAAGAAATCTACGGACCCTTTAAAGGAAGGAAGTGGTTGTAGCCTACACTGTGAGTTACAAGAAGGGCTGCAAGTCCCAAGCATATAAGAAAAAAAAGAGTTTCCTTCTGGGATACATACGCTGATCAAGGACCCTGAAAGACCAGAACATGGGAGAAGGCCCTAACCCCACCCAGTTCAGGAACGGACTTGCAGAGGTTAGCGTGATATAAAAGTAGGAGCAACGGTGGAAAGAACCTTGCATGCACTCTCAAATCCCAAATGACCAAGGACAGCCATTCCTTACTGTTTCTGTCATGGGGATCTTGCAGAGGACAGCAAAAAATTCAGTTGGTGTCATAGGTTGAAAGAATCTCACAATGGAGTTCATGATATAACCTTGGGTGGGGAAGAACTCACTTGACCAGGCCAGGGTTGAGGAGAGTGAAAAGTGGGCTGCAAGTGCAGAAGGCATGAGTGCAGGAACTGTGGGTTCAGGCATCTTGAGTACAAGAGCAGGTGGCCCAGCTTTACAGCAGACAGGAAGGGGCGTGACGTGAAAGTTGTGGTCCGAATCTTGCAGGGAAAGCTTGTGACTCCCAGCAGTAGTAGCAAGTTCTGATTATAGGCTGAATGGAACTCAGCTTGCTGCTGACAGTGGAAAACTGTAGGAGTGGATCTCCTTCCCCAAGTGCATTATAACTGTGGGACCATCACCTGCTACTCCTCACTCCCTGCACAAACTCTTCTGTGCAGCAGAGGCAGCAACGCTTTTCTCTGGAACATCAACCCAGTGTTCTGAGACAAACTCCCATCCCCCAACACCCAGAGGTGCTGCTGCTTGCCCTGCACAAAGAGACTCAGAGTGCAAATCCACCCTATACAGTCCCCTCCTGGCTTTTCCCCACCACCCACCCTGATAGCTTAACACAAAGGACAGAATCCCTTGGGAGCTACATCCACCCGCCCGCCACCCCCAACCCAATTGCCTGAGAAACCAGAGTACCCAGTCTGAGTAATGTAAGACAAGCAAAAATCCCACTGCTACTACCACAGCTAGTGTTCTTTTGCAAGCACCACCTCCTGGATGGAAGACAACCACAACACTTCATTATAGTATCTCCTGGTAAAATAACACTGTGCCCAAGGAAGAGAAAACAGCTGCACAATCCCACCTATCACCACCGCCTGCTCCACTCTGGCTAACTGGAAGGTCCTGAGTCTGTACATATGATCAGTTTATTACTACTATAATCAGCATTCAAGAAAGCAACACACTAAGTCTATCAATAAACAAGGAATTTCACAGAGGCTGTGTCACTCCCCTGCCACTCCATTAGAGCTGGGGCTGCTACCCATTGCTGGGAAACTTGAGGATGGGTCACGTCACCGGATTCCTTGCAGACATTCACCAATGGCAGCCTGGAGTGTGGCAACCTCACTGGGCAGCTAGACCCAGATAAGCAACAACACTAACAGTAGTGTGGCTCCCAGAGACTCCTGCTCCTAGGTGGAGTGCACCCTATCAAAAGAACACCCCGTGGGACAAAAGAATTTGGATGGCAGGCCTTGACCACCAGATTCATCTACTAGTAGAAAGCTTCCTTCAGCAGAGGCAAAATTGAAGTGCTGGGCTCAGCGGGGAAACTCTTCAACTCTGTTTCAACAGTCAGACAGCCCTTGCGTGCTTAAAGGGTCTTGAAGAAGAGAAAGTATTTTCTACCTTGTCCACCACTGTAGGCACAGTTGCGGCTTCTCCCATAGGAGCTTGGCACAGATGCAATTATAGACAGCCTTTCTGAAACACATCCATGTGACTGCATCCCCACAGGAGGAGTGCCCTCGAGGTTCAGGCTTTCATGAGAAATAGAGTCACAATTCATCTCTATTTGGAACACCAACATTACTTTAGATGAAAAGAGGTGCCTTTCTGATCTAAACAGCAAGAGTCCTTAGATAGGAACATGTCTGAGAGGTCGATAACTTTCCTGCTGACCTGACAGAGGAGCTGAGGTGGCTCCAACTCTTCCCCCTACTAAGCTTTCAGCGCAATTCACTAACAGCTATTCCAGCCATCTCTGTCAAGGCTGGGACTTCATTTACACACTCGCTTTAGCCACACCCAGTACCTACTCAGAGACACTTTCCCCTAGTGGCCTGAAGCCAGAATCCTCAAACTGGGGAAAGTAAATAAATAAAAGTGGGCAAACCACAGGAGAATGAGATTAAGCTTTCAGAGATCTCAATCATTTCAATCTGATAGGGAATAGTAAACTTTTTCACACGTTGTTTGTTACTACCACCAGTATATGAGAAAACCATTGCATTAGAGTATTCTCACACTGCTATAAAGACAGACCTGAGACTGGCTAATTTACAAAGATATGAGGCTTAATTAACACATGACTCTGCAGGCAGTGCAGGTGGTTCTGGGGAGGCCTCAGGAAACTTACCATCATGGCAGAAAGTGAAGGGGAAGCAAGCACATTTTCACATGGCCAGCAAGAGAAAGAGATAGTGAAAGGGGAGGTTCTACACATTTTCAAACAACCAGATCTTGTAAGAACTCTACCACAAGAAAGCATTAGGGGGCGGATGCTTAATCATTAGAAACCACCTCCATGATCCAATTATTTCCCATTAGTCTGGGTGACAGAGTAAGACTTCACCTCAAAAAACAAACAAACAAACAAATAAATAAATAAAACAAGGTCTTCACCGAGGCATACAGTCATCAGGCTATCTAAAGTCAACATGAAGGCAAAAATTCTAAAAGCAGTAAAACAAAAGCATCAGATAACCTACAAAGGAAAACCTCTCAGACTTACAGCAGATTTATTAGCAAAAATCTTACAAGCCAGAAAGAATTGGGGTCTTATTTTCAACCTCTTTAAACAGAACAACTCTTAGCCAAAAATTGTGTATTCTGAAAAACTAAGTTTTATAAAAGAAGAAATAAAATCATTATCAGACAAACACATGTTGAGGGAATTTGTCACTGTCAAAGCAGCACACTATGAGAAATGCTAGGCCGGGCACCGTGGCCTACAGCTATAATCCCAGCACTTTGGGAGGTCAAGGTGGGTGGATAACTTGAGGTCAGGAATTTGAGAACAGCCTGGCCAATGCTGTGAAAAACCATCTCTACTAAAAATACAAAAATTAGCCGGACGTGGTGGCATGCACCTGTAATCCTAGCTACTCAGGAGGCTGAGGCATGAGACTCGCTTGAACCCAGGAGGCGGAGATTACAGTGAATCAAGCAAGATAGCACCACTGAACTCCACCTTGGGTGACACAGTGATGTAGGAAAAAATAAAGAAGAAGAAGAAAAAGCAGAAATGCTAAAAGGAGTTCTAAGACTTGAAACAAAAGCCTGATACGCACCAAAACAAAACCTTTTAAAAGCATAAAACTCACAGGCCTATAAAACAATAACACAGTAAGAAAAAAAAAAAAACAAAAAAACTAGGTAACAATCACCAAAAAAACAGAACAGTGCCTCATATCTCAATAATTGCATTGAAAGCAAATGGCCTAAACATTTCACTTAAAAGATACAAAATTTTGGAATGGATAAAATGTCAAAATCCAAATATCTCCTGCCTTCGAGAAACTCACTAAACACAGAAAGATTAATAGAAATTCAAGGTAAAATTGTGAAAAAGGGCATTTCATACAAATAGAAATAAAAGCAAGGAGGAATAGCTACTCTTATGTTAGACAAAACAGACTTCAAAGCAACAACAGTAAAAAAGACAAAGATGATCACTATATAATGATTAAAAAAATCAATCCAACAAGAAGATTTTATAATCTTAAAGGTATATGTACCTAACATTGGAGTTTTTACATTCATAAAATAACTACTACTGTACCTAATTCATATGATAGGCAGCAAAACAGTAATAGTGGGAGACTTCAATACACCAATGACAGCACTAGACAGACCTTTGAGAGAGAAAGTCACGAGAAAAACAATGGACTTAAATGACGAGCTAGAAAAAGTGGACTTAATGAATATTTACAGAACATTCTACCCAGGATCTGAAGAATATAGAATCTTCTCATCAGCACATGAAACATTCTCCAAGATAGACCATATAATAGGCTACAAAACAAGTCTCAACACATTTTAGAAAATATGAAATCATATCAAGTATCTTCTCAGAAAACAGGAATAAAACTAGGTATCAACTCCAAAAGGAACCCCTAAAACTATGAAAATACATAGAAATTAAATTATCTGCTTCTCATTGATACCTGGGTTAACAATGAAATCAAGAAGGATATTGAAAAATTCTTCTAATTGAATAATAAATAGTGAGACAAGTTATAAAACCTCTAGAATACAGCAAAAAACAGTGCTAAGAGGATAGTTTATAGTGCTAAATGCCTGTGTCAAAAAATCTGAAAGAATACAAATTGACAACTCAATGTCACACCTCAAGGAATTGGAAAACACTAGAACAAACTAAACTTAAAGGTAGAAGAAATAACAAAGATTAGAACAGAAGTAAATGAAATTCAAACAAAAAAAAAATAAGGTCAATGAAAGAAAAAGCTGGTTCTTTAAAAAAAAAAATTGATACTCCATTAGCTAGATTAGTCAAGAAGAGAGAAGACCCAAATAAACTCAATTAGAAATATAACTGAAGACATTACGTTTGACAAAAAAATCATTTGAGACTTCTATGAACGTTTTTGTGTGCACAAACTAGAAAACCTAGAGGAAATGGACAAATTCCTGGAAATATACAATTCTTTCAGATTAAATCAGAAAGAAATAGAAATCTTGAACAGCCTAATAACAAGCAGAGGAACTGAATTAATAATTAAAAAATTGCCAATAATTTAAAGAAAAGTTCAGGACCACATGGATTCACAGCCAAATTCTAGCAGACATTCAAGGAAGGGATTGATACCAATCCTACTGAAACTATTCCAAAAGATTGAAAAGGAGAGAATCCTCTCTAAATCATTCTATGAAGCCAGCATTACCCTGATACAAAACCAGAGAGGGACACAACAACAACAAAATAAAACTACAGACAGTTTTCCTGATGAGTTTAGATGTAAAAATCATTTCCTTAACTAAATATTAGCTAACTGAATCCAACAGCACTTCATCATAATCAGCTTATTTCCATCTCAAGGATGCCAGGATGGTTTCATGTATGTAAGTTTATAAATGTGATACATCGCATAAGCAGAATTAAAAACCAAAACTATGGAATCATTTTAATAGATGCAGAAAAGCATATGACAAAATCCAGTACGGCTTAAAATAAAAAACTTTCAACAAACTAGACATAGAAGAATTAAAGCCATATATGACACACCCATGGCTAACATCCTAGTGAATGTGAAAAAAATTGAAAGCATTCCCTCTGAAAACAGAAATAAGAAAAGGATGCCCACTTTCATCACTTCTATTTAGAATAATTCTGGAAGTACCAGCTAGAGTAATAAGACCAGAGGAAGAAAAAAAAAAAAAAAAAAAAAAAAAACTAGAGCATTCAAATTGGAAAAGAGGAATTGAAATTATTAGTGTTCGCAGACATGATTGTACACCTAGAAAGCCCTAAAGACTGCTTCAAAGACGCTTATATTTGATAAACAAATACAGTAAAATTTCAGGTTTCAAAATCAATGTACACAAAACAGTAACACTGCTATACACCACCAACAACCAAGCTGAGAATTAAATAAAAAACTCGGTCCCATTTACAAAATCTTTAAATAAATAAAATAATATACCTGGTAATATATCTAATCAAGGATGTAAAAAAAAAAAATCTCTACAAGGAGACTAACAAAACATAGTTGAAAGAAATCATAGGTGACACAAACAAATGAAAACACACTCCATGCTCACAGATTGGAAGAATCGATATTGTGAAAGTGACCATGCTGCCCAAAGTAATCTATAGATTCAATGCAATTTCCATCAAAATACCAACATCATTTTTCAGAGAATTAGAAAAACAATCCTAAAATTCACATGGAACCACAAAAGAATCCAAATAACCAAAGCAATCTTAAGCAAAATGTACAAATCTGGATACATTAGATTACCAGACTTCAAATTATATTACAAGACTGGTTACCAAAGCAACATGATGCTGATATAAAAGTGGGCACATCGACCAATGGAACAGAATGGAGAACACAGAAATTAAGGCAAATAAGTACAACCATCTGGTCTTTGGCACAGCTTACAAAAGCATATATTGAGAAATGGGAACTCTGCTTGATAAATAGTGCTGGGAAACTGGCAAACCACATGTCAAAGAGTGAAACTGGATCCCTATCTCTTATCATATACAAACATCAATGCAAGATGGATCAGAGTTGAATCTAATATGTGCAACCATAAAAATTCTAGATGACAACATTAAGAAAACTCTTCTAGAAATTGGCCTAAGCAAATAATTCATGACTAAGGTGCTCAAAGTAAATGCAACAGAAACAAAAATAAATAAATGAGATTAATGATTAAACTAAAAAGTTTCTGCACAGCAAAATAAATAGTCAACAGAGTAAATAGACAAGCCACCGAATGGGACAAAATATTTGCAAACTACACATCTGACAAATGACTAGTATCGACAATCTATAAAAAACGCAAACAAATCACCAAGAAAAAAACAAATAATTCAAATAAAAAGTGCATAAAAACTTGAATAGACATTTCTTGAAAAAAGGTGAATGGTCAACAAATATATGAAAATTGTTCAACTTCACTAATCAGGGAAATGCAAATTAAAATCACACCTCACTTCTGCAAGAATAATCATTATTAAAAAGTCAAAAAACATTAGATATTGCCATGGACATGGAGAAAAGGCAATACTTATACACTTTTGATGGGAATGTAAATAAGTACAACCTCTATGGAAAAGAGTGTGGAGATTCCTTAAAGAATTAAAAGTAGAACTAGCATTCAATACAGCAATCCCACTACTGGGTATCACCCTAAGAAAAAGAAGTCATATGAAAAAGATACCTGCACACATATGTTTAGAGAAGCACAATTCACAAGTGAATAGACATGGAACCAACCTAAGTGCCCATTGGCTAATAAGTGGGTAAAGAAAAAGTGGCATATGTACACCGTGAAATAATACTCAACCATTAAAAGGAACAAAATAATGGTTTTTGCAGCAATTTGGATGGAGCTGGAGGTCATTATTCCAAGTGAAGCAACACAGGCATAGAAGTCCAAAAACTATATGTTCTCATTATAAGTGGAAGCTAAGTTATGAGTACACAGCAGCATGACGAGTAATATAACGGACTTTATAGATTCTTAAAGGGGAGGGTGAGAAGGGGGCCAGGGACAAAAAGCTACACATTAGGTACAATATGCTCTACTCAGGTGACAGATGCACTAAAATGTCAGAATTCACAACTGTATAATTGAATCATGTAACAGAAAACTACTTGTACCCTAAAGAAATTAAAGTAAAATAAATAAATTTTAAAAATGACATAAGAAAACAAATTGTGGATTGAAGAAGGAGGTTAGATTGTCAAGTTATAATATTTGGAACTTTGAGAGTTTTAAGAAGCTATAATCAGAGAATTGGAGATATACATTAAGATGTAATTGATATAACAAAGCAGCCTTGTAGGCATAATTAATACTTCAAATATCAGGAACAGTAAGAATTAAGTGAATATTAATAGGCAAATAAGTTGAGATATTATGCCAAAAATACATATCTAAACACACCCTTATGTCTGCACAGCAGAAAATACATTGTAAATATTAAAAGAAAAATAAATAAATATAATGTTACAGTTTTTAAAAATCACAGTAACCAAAGCAAGATAGATTAATCTTTTATATAAGGCAGTATCTGTGTAATTAAGTGTTTATATAGCTGAAGAGATTTAAAAGAAATAGCAGAAGTAATAGTGTTTACATTTGCTGAGGCAATTCAATAGAAATAAATAACAAGCATTACCACTTGTATCTGCCATTCACAGTGTAAATGCTTTACTTTCAAACATCACAATAATGTTTTTCCTTAGATACGTATCTTCTTCATAATATATATTTCATTAAATTGAAATTTTAAAATGTGAATGGTTTGCTGAAGTTCAGAAAACTACGTGGCAGAAATATGTTTGAGTCTTTATAATCTAATTTTAAAGAGTAGCCATGATATAGAGTAAGAAAAGTGAATCAAGAGTAAAACTTCACATTGTTGAATGGGAAATTGGGCATAACACACAAAAATTTGGGGGTTCTAGATAAAAAAATTTATAAGACCCTCTTCAATTATCTAATTAGTGCTGATAAAATGTTTTTGTTTCACATGTTATTTGATTTCTTAAAAAATTATTTCATAGCTTTGGTAGAATTATTTACGTATTGGCTTACTTTTTTTTAATTGTGAAAGTTCAAAGTTCTAATACATAAATTTTCAACCACTCTTTTAAGGATTAGCAAATGATTTGTTAAAGGACTTGACAGCCAATCTTTGAAGAATGTGGGTGATACAATTTCTGCTGCAATTATTTAATTTTTCTGTTGTGGCTTCAATGCAGTCATTGATAATCTATACGTGGCTGTGTTCCTATAAAACTTCATTTACAAAATCAGGTAGTCAATTAAATGAGCTATGATTTGCAAATTCATAATAACACACATTGAATATAAATAGATAAGCAGTTCTACCTGAATAAGACAATTTTGTAATGTGAAATAATTTAATTTACTAGAAATATAATAAAATATGCTTTAAGACAATGTATGTGACAAGTATTAGTAAACTATATCATTTAGATTAAACCACATTTAATCAGGGTACTTCTTATTAAGAATAAACAAAAATTGTTGGTGTTTTTAATAAGATAAATTACCCAAATTTACAATGAATGCAAAGAATACAGCATGTTCTGCCCTCACACTGTGTGTTGCTTAATTTTCTTCCATCTAAATGTTATCTAATTATATATTTAATTATCTAGGGGAGTTAATTTTTGTTTTATTTTGCTGTTTGCTGTTAAGTGAAGACTCTCATTCTGTGAATTTTCAGAGTAACTTGTACTTCTTCCCATAGCAGCATGTTTTGTCAGCTAAAAAAAATAAATTTGGAGATCATGATTATATTTTCTGGTACGACATCATTCAGTTTTGTCTCCAACTTGAAATACCGTTTCTGATTAAATATATAATCCCTAATGCATCTAATTTTCCTTTGTTCTAGGTTGACTAACTTATTAGTTCTCTCATTAATGAACTATTATAATAAATGATTTCAAACTATTCATTTTGTGTTTGTATGAAGAGATATTTTGAGCATTTTTAAACATTTAAAACATTCCACTTTAGCAATATTTGACATTTTTAAGGTTTTAATATGTTTTAAAACGAAATACATGTAATCTTTTGTCTTCTGAGCCCTAAAACCCATGGTTCTTAAACTTTCTTGGTCAGAAAACCTTGAATTAATGGATGGGGAATGAGAGCTCTATTTCTAGAAAATGTAGTTACTCACAATTACACTAAGTTTCATTTCCTCCTCCCTGAATCTCATTTTTTAAATATTGATTTAAAGAATGTTGAGATGGGCTTTAATGCCCATGTAGAAAACAGATGTGGAATCTATTTGATTTCCTAAAATGCACTCTTTCAGCTTTATATTTGCAGTATTCATCATACCTTTTGAGATAGCTACACTTTACAAATTTCTCGTTTATATGCTTCTTACTTCAAATTCATATTGTTTAATTTACTTAAGAGAGAAATAACTGCTATAGTGTTTCATCTTTCTAAAATACGTGTAATTTAACAATAAAGAAAAGCTGATATCAAATTAAGACATATTTGTAGAATTTTATGCATTAAATGTATCCAAAAATAAATGGGGCAGACACATTTATTTCAAAGGTATCTCATCTTCTGTCTATACATCCAATCTCAGTTAATCAATGAAGAGTAGTGTCTGTTAAATATGTTTCAGACATTTACAGTGGGATGAGCTGGAGTCTTATCAGGTTCATGAATTTTTGTTTTGTTTTGTCTTAAAATGTAAATCTTCTAATTTTTTAAATTATATTTTATGTTCTAGGGTACATGTGCACAACGTGCAGGTTTGTTACATATGTATAAACATGCAATGTTGGTGTGCTGCACCCGTTAACTCGTCATTAAATTAGGTATACCCCTAATGCTATCCCTTCTCCCTCCCCCTACCTCATGACAGGCCCCAGTGTGTTATGCTCCCCACCCTGTGTCCAAGTGTTCTCATTGTTCAATTCCTACCTATGAGTGAGAACATGCGGTATTTGGTTTTCTGTCCTTGAGATAGTTTGCTCAGAATAATGGTTTCCAGCTTCATCCATGTCCCTACAAAGAATATGCACCCATCTTTTTTTATGGCTGTATAGTATTCCATGGTGTGTATGTGCCATATTTTCTTAATCCAGTCTATTGTTGATGGAAATTTGAGTTGGTTCCAACTCTTGGCTATTGTGAATAGTGCCACAATAAACATACGTGTGTATGTGTCTTTATAGCAGTATGATTTATAATCCTTTGGTTATATACCCAGTAATGGGATGGCTGAGTCAAATGGTATTTCTAGTTCTAGATCCTTGGGGTATCGCCACACTGTCTCCCACAATGGTTGAACTAGTTTACAGTCCCACCAACAGTGTAAAAGTTTTCCTATTTCTCCACATTCTCTTCAGCACCTGCTGTTTCCTGACTTTTTAATGATCGCCATTCTAAGTGGTGTGAGATGGTATCTCATTGTGGTTTTGATTTGCATTTCTCTGATGGCCAGTGTTGAGCATTTTTTCATGTGTCTGTTGGCTGCATAGATGCCTTCTTTTGAGAAGTGTCTGTTCATATCCTTTGCCCACTTTTTGATTGGGTTGTTTGATTTTTTTCTTGTAAAATTGTTTAAGTTCTTTGTAGATTCTAGATATTAGCCCTTTGTCAGATGGCTAGATTGTACAAATTTTCTCCCATTCTGTAGGTCGGCTGTTCACTCTGATGGTAGTTTCTTTTGCTGTGCAGAAGCTCTTCAGTTTAATTAGATCCCATTTGTCAATTTTGGTTTTTGTTGCCATTACTTTTGGTGTTTTAGTCATGAAGTCCTTTCCCATGTCTATGTCCTGAGGTATTGCCTACGTTTTCTTCTAGAATTTTTATGGTTTTAGCTCTAACATTTAAGTCTTTAATCTATCTTGAATTAATTTTTGTATCAGGTGTAAGGAAGGGATCCAGTTTCAGCTTTCTACATATGGCTAGCCAGTTGTCCCAGCATCACTTATTAAATAGGGAATCCTTTCCCCATTTCTTGTTTTTGTCAGGTTTGTCAAAGATCAGATGGTTGTAGATGTGTGGTATTATTTCTGA
>NW_012106620.1:1266802-1278487 GCF_000951045.1 Mandrillus leucophaeus
GTAAGTTGGATTCCTAGGTATTTTATTCTTTTTGAAGCAATTGTGAATGGGAGTTCACTCATGATTTGGCTCTCTGTTTGTCTGTTATTGGTGTAGAGGAATGTTTGTGATTTTTGAGCATTGATTTTGTATCCTGGGACTTTGCTGAAGTTGCTTATCAGCTTAAGGAGATTTTGGGCTGAGACAATGGAGTTTTCTAAACATACATTTGTGTCATCTGCAAACAGGGACAATTTGACTTCCTCTTTTCCTAATTGAATACCGTAAAAGGTAAATTTCTTTCTCCTGTCTGATTGCCCTGGCCAGAACTTCCAACACTGTGTTGAATAGGGGTGGTGAGAGACGGCATTCATGTCTTGTGCCAGTTTTCAGAGGGAATGCTTCCAGTTTTTGCTCATTCAGTATGATATTAGCTGTGGGTTTGTCATAAATAGTTCCTATTATTTTGAGGTATGTCCCATTAATACCTAGTTTATTGAGAGATTTTAGCATGAAGTGCTCTTGAATTTTGTCAAAGACCTTTTCTGCATCTATTGAGATAATCATGTGGTTTTTGTCTTTGGTTCTGTTTATATGATGGATTATGTTTATTGATTTGCACATGTTGAGCCAGCCTTGCATCCCAGGCATGAAGCCAACTTGATTATGGTGGATAAGCTTTTCAACGTGCTGCTGGATTCCGTTTGCCAGTATTTTACTGAGGATTTTTGCATGGATGTTCATCAGGGATATTGGTCTAAAATTCTCTTTTTTTTGCTATGTCTCTGCCAGGTTTTGGTATTAGGATGATGCTGGCCTCATAAAATGAGTTAGGGAGGATTCCCTCTTTTTATATTGTTTGGAATAGTTTCAGAAGGAATGGTATCAGCTCCTCTTTGTACGTCTTGTAGAATTCAGCTGTGAATCTGTCTGGTCCTGGACTTTTTTTGGTTGGTAGGCTATTAATTATTGTCTCAATTTCAGAGTCTGTTATTGGTCTATTCAGGGATTCAACTTATTCCTGGTTTAGTCTTGGGAGGGTGTATGTGTCCAGGAATTTATCCATTTCTTCTAGATTTTCTAGTTTATTTGCATAGAGGTATTTATAATATTCTCTGATGATAGTTTGTGTTTCTGGGGGATTGGTGGTGATATCCCCTTTATCATTTTTTATTGCTTCTATTTGGTCTATTTGATTCTTCTCTTTTCTTCTTTATTAGTCTTGCTAGCGGTCTACCAATTTTGTTGATCTTTTCAAAAAACCAGCTCCTGGATTCATTGATTTTTTTGAAGTTTTTTTTTTGTGTCTCTATCTCCTTCAGTTCTGCTCTGATCTTAGTTATTTCTTGCCTTCTGCTAGTTTTTGAATGTGTTTGCTCTTGCTTCTCTAGGTCTTTTAATTGTGATGTTAGTGTGTTGATTTTAGATCTTTCCTGCTTTCTCTTGTGGGCATTTAGGGATATAAAATTCCCTCTACACACTGCTTTAAATGTGTCCCAGAGATTCCGGAATGTTGTGTTCTTGTTCCCATTGGTTTCAAAGAACATCTTTATTTCTGCCTTCATTTTGTTATGTAACCAGTAGTCATTCAGGAGCAGGTTGTTCAGTTTCCATGTAGTTGAGCGGTTTTGAGTGACTTTCTTAATCCTGAGTTCTAATTTGATTGCGCTGTGGTCTGAGAGACAGTTTGTTGTGATTTCTATTCTTTTACACTTGCTGAGGAGTGCTTTACTTCCAACTATGTGGTCAATTTTGGAATAAGTGTGATGTGGTGCTGAGAAGAATGTATATATTCCATTGATTTGGGGTGGAGAGTTCTGTACATGTCTATTAGGGTTCATGCATTATTTTACTACCCACTATTAACTCAGGGTTTTCATCAGTTTTCTTAGAGTGCATATGTGACAGAGATTTAATGCTCTCTGATTGTTTTAAACACTTCCACTTTAATTTCAGTTGGCACTTATATTTTTCCTCTTAATCTCTAAGTTATTATTTAGCTGACATTTTACATTTGCCTAACTTTTCTCTCCAATTAAGCGTTAATTATATACCTTATTGGAATTATATGTATTCTTTTGTTTACAACACAATAATCTTGTGGAATTTATATGACTATTTTAGGTACACATAGAAAAGCTAATGAAATTGAAGACTGGAAATAATAATTTCAGGTGATTGTTTTGGTGTGGTTAGTGAAGAAAACAATATTATAGGAGAATAATGCAGTTTTAGTTTATTCAAAATAATAGATTCCCAAATGTGATTTAAAAAAAATCAAAATAATACTTTTCACCAAAACAGATTTGAGACTCTTATTTGTATAGCACAGACATATTCCTAAATATTTTTTTACTTTCTTATGAATACATCACAAACTGTCCTATGTTAGAAAAGTCAACAGATCATATAAGTTTTCTTCTTACCTGAATTTCTCGTTGTTGGAATTGTTCAGCAGATGGCACTATGTGAATAACTCATTTAAGTTAATTTCTTGCTACTTACTCTATTTTAAATTATTTTAAGTGTGCTCTTGGGGAGCACACTTCGCTAAACATAAGGCACACTCATTCTATATTTAATGCAGAACATAATTCTTCAGTTGGCACAAAACGGATTCCTGTCTTTGAATCCCATTCCAGAAATTGAATTTTCCCCTTATTATTAATGACCAGAGTATAAAATTGTACTCTGATTTCAGTAGAAGCTTTCCTGTCTTCATTTCTGTCTAAAATTAAAAATTGCCTTAGGTGAGTGTCTCTTGTTTTTTGAAGTCTTTTTGAGTTCTGGAGTTCTGCTCCAGAATCCACAATTGCACTAGCTAAGCTTTCATTCTTTTGCCATATACACCTACACCAACGATCATGCTTTAATCTCTCTATATTTTTTTTTAATATTTGTTTCTTGATGTTACAAAGGATATCTGGAAAGAAGTTTTAGATGGTGTCTGTTTGATAAGCTTTCAGGGTCTTCTGTTATGCTTTCATGATCTCACCTTATTTGTCTGTTGGCACATCTGTGTACATGTAGAATACACCTGTTATGCTTCTACCACCTATCTGGACTTTCTCTTATGTCTCCCAAGTGTTCCTCTCTTTAAATCTTGTTCCTGGTCTCCACAAGATACAGGAAATCTCTTAACCCATTCTACAGCTGAAAAAACCTTGCACTGACAGTCAAGGAAAAAACTGTTTTAGTACTTACATAATTGGTGTTGATTTTTAAAATGAGTTCTGGAAAGTAAAATCTATCCTTGAATTCTAACCTAAAAGACAATTTTAATAATATTAATTATTGGCTTAGTGTATTGGAAAATGAGGGTTTATGTTTTACATTGTTACGTTTTACATTTTTATCTTTTAGCAGATTTAATAAGCATAATAGGCAATGCTGTCTAAGACCATATTATAATAAAATACAATTATTCAGAAATTAGATAGGTAAAAAAATGCTGATGAAATATAGTGACTGCAAAGATATGGAGAAATGGTTACACTCTTTATTTCTGGTAAGATAGACAATTTTTTAAATTTTACAAACTTTGTCTGTGAATTTTATCCAAAATTTAAAAGTTTCTATCCATTTAGTATGCAATTATACTTTAAAACCTTTTCCCTACCAAAATAAAAGCAATAGCATATAGAGATTTCTTGGTAAAATGTTTATTGTAGCAATATTTGTTTTTGCAGGACAAAATAGTACAAAAAATTGTTAACCTTGTGTATACCATAAGATATCATAAGGAAAAGAAACATATAATGTATTCTTATTTTTATGCATTAAGCAATTTCTAACAATTAGTTAGCTCTGCATATTAGCTCAGAACATGGTTCATGATGCATTGAATTAAAATGTTGCAAACTAACGTTATAGAATTCCCTACCTATAAAGAAAAAAAATCTCCTTCTTTTTCTCTGTTTCCTCCTCCCTTTCTACCCTCTCTCTCTATGCACTCACACAGAAGGACACAAGCATACACATATATGTGGATATTTGGGAGTTTAAGTGGAGATATTATGAAAAGGTATAATACATAATATGTATAATAAATATACCTAAAGCTAAGGAATGTTACTAAAGGAGGTAAAAAGAAAGTTATTTTTTCTGTTGCATACAATCTGTATTGCTTAACTTTTTACAATAATGATTACTAAATCTGAAATGAAAATAGTCAATAAAATGTAAAGATAACTAAAGGAAAAAACATTTAAAAACTGATAATATGAAAGATTACAGGGATCCAGTGTTTGATAAAATAGATCTAAAGTACTTTTGAAAAGATTTTTATAATAACTAACAATCCCTGATTTGTCCCTTCCCACTCTCCCATTGAAATAACCAAAATACAACATATAAACTTATGATAATACTCATTGCTAGAAATATTAATAGTTAAGAATTTGCCAATGTCTGAGAAACGGAAATTTCAACCAACCAAAAGGATGATTGATGTTTATTTCAGGGACATTAGCCTTAGTGACTATGGAGTAATAAAAAACTCAATTAATACTTTTTTGAGCTAGCCATGTTTATTTGACTTTCCTATACCTTAACAATTATCTCTATTACTAAAATTACTCCAAGATTAAAATTTTTAGTAATTCTTCGTAGATTGGCAATGAAATTGGACTGGAAGATATTCAAGAGACTGGTTAATTAGATGCAAAAAGCCCTTGAATATTATTAAAGTATTAATATTTTGTCTGTCAATTATGTTGGTGGGGTTCTGTATATTTATGTTTATTTTGGATAGTTATATATCAGTCATATATTTTGTTTATGATTTTTAAATTTATATTCAAGTTGAGAAGTTTTAGTGATGATTTGTTGTCATTTGTGTGCTTGTTTTCTTATACAGAATCCATTTGCCCTCTCTAAAATAACCCTAACTAACTTTGTGGAAATTATCTCTTATTTATTGTATATAACATTTGTAATTCTATAAACTAGGTGTCCTGCCCTCTTCTATTCAAGTAGTGGATATAACACTCAAGCTAGATTTATCAGATAATTTCTCCTGAAGACATACAAGTGTGAAAGGTAATGGCTAAAACACAGTCATTCCCATGCTGCTGCCCAGGTTAATTTTCATAACCTGATCTCTGAAGAATACAGTTATTGAATGGATTAAGTAAACAATTGTAGCATATATACAGTTGGCCCTGCATTTTTCTGGGTTCCACATCCATGGACTCAACCAACCAGCAACTGTGGATTAAAAGTATAAAAAAACTAAGATAATAAAAAATACAAGAAAATAGAATGCAATTTTAAAAACAATACAGTATAACATCTATTTACATGGCATTTAGATTGTTTTAGGTATTATAAGTAATCTAGAGATGGTTTGAGTATAGGAGAGAATATTTGTAGGTTATATGCAAGTACTATTCCATTTTAGATGCTCAAAAGACTTGAGCATCTGTGGATTTTGATACCCACAAGGGTCTGGAACCAATCCCTAGTGGATACTGAGGAACTATTGTAAATGTAATATTTTTCTTTATAATTGAAACATATCTATATCCATTAAACAATATAGAAATATTTTGTATGTTTCTACAATTTTATTTCACTCACCCAGTTATATTATAACCCTATTCCCTAGCTCATTATAAGAATTAAAATTCAGGAAAGAGAGATTCTCAGGTACAATGTGTCAGCGATACCTGTCGCACTGATTATAATAAAATATTGCATTTTACATTGTTGAAAGGGCTTTGAAAAACATCTTCTACATTACAGCATCCCTGTCAAAACACTACGGCATGATGTTGGACTGTCTTTCTTTAGGTGGATTCAAACTAGCAGGGATGATCTGAGAGTCCTTTTAACCAGTATGCAATTCAGCTTGTGACTAAATTATATTGTTTCCTTTTCACAGAGGCATGCTTGACTTCTAAAATAAATGTGACATGATGAGAGTTTTTTGAAATATTTATAAAATCCATGTTTTTTGCTTACTGTATAATAATCAAAAGATATGTATAATTCCGTGGTGTTATAGTAATAATAGCTTAAATCAGATTTACCTATTTTATTGCTCTCTGAAAATATACAGAGTAACATAAATATATAACCTGCTCATTTTATGTATTCCTTTCCACTTACTAAGTAAAATTAAAAATAGAAACTTTGCAGATGCTGAGTACACGTTTAATTCACTTATCTTGATGTGATCACATAAAATATTTTATCCAAATGAAATTTCAAAGTGCCACTTTTAATTGATCAAGTGGAATATCATTTTAAATCAATTTTTATATATTTTAAAGGCTTTTGATTCAAATACATACTAGAAAAATATTAGGGTATTCATCAAATATATTTTATAGCACAAAATGTTTTGATCTAGTCAGATGCCAAACTTTTGATATCACTATACTGAAGAATGATATAAGACATTTTTCATCTAATATTGACCAAGTACGAACAACAGAAAAAAGACATAAGAGCTTCATTTGTCAACAAGAATATTAATGTACTAGAGTTTTATGTAAGATGGATAGAGGGTGATGATTATAGAAACTATGCATTAATAAATCTCTGCCTTAATGAATTATATATTTAACTAACATTCATTGTGTGGCTATTATGAACTATAAAATATTCTAAGTGTGTGCATATCTATATCTATATATAGCTATATAGAGTATATCTATATAGTATATCTATACCTATATATAGGTATAGATATAGGTATAGATATAGATATACTATTTTATATGATTTGGCTGTGTCCCCACCCAAATCTCTTCTTTAATTGTAGATCCCATAATTCTCATGTGTTGTGGGAGGGACACATTGGAAGATAATTCAATCATCAGGTCTATTTCCTTCATACTGTTCTCATGGTAGTGAGTAAGCCTTGCAAGATCTGATGGTTTTATAAGGGAAAATCCCTTCCACTTGGTTCTCATTCTCTCTCTTGTCTACTTCCATGTAAGATGCGTATTTTGCCTTCCACCATGATTGTGAGGCCTCCCAGCCACGTGGAACTATGAGTCAATTAAACCTCTTTCTTTTATAAATTACCAAGTCTTTAGTATGACTTTATCAGCAGCATGAAAATGAACTAATGCATAAACTGATATTATATATAATATATATATACAGTAGAGGGGGTGCTACTGTAAAGATATCTGAAAATGTGGAACCAACTTTGAAACTGGGTAACAGGCTAGAACACTGGGAATGACTCAGAAAAAGGCTGGAAAATGTGAGGAAGTTTAGAACTTCCTAGGGACTTATTGAATGGTTTTGACCAAAATGCTGATAATGAGATAGACAATTAAATCCAAGCTGTGGTGGTCTCAGATGGAGATGAGGAATTTGTTGGGAACTGGAGTAGAGACGACTCTTGCTATGTTTTAGTAAAGAGAGTGGTGGCATTTTGCCCATGTCCTAGAGATTTGTGAAACTTTGAACTTGAGGAAAATGATTTAAGGTATCTGACAGAAGAAATTTCTAAGCAGCAAAACATTCAAGAAATGACTTGGATGCTATTAAAAGCATTCAGTTCTAAAGGGAAACAGAGCATAAAAGTTCAGAAAATTTGCAGCCTGATGCTGTAATAGAAAAGAAAAACCCATATTCTGAGCAGAAATTCAAGCTGGCTGCAGAAATTTGCATAAGTAATGACAAGTCAAATGTTAATTGCCAGATGGGAAAAATGTCTCCAGGGCATGTCAGAGACCTCTGTGGCAGCCACTACCATCTCAGGCCCAGAGGCCTAGCAGGAAAAAAATGGTTTCAGGGGCTGGGCCCAGGACCACTCTGCTGTGAGCAGCCTAGGGACTTGATGCCCTGTATCTCAGTCACTCTAGCCATGTCTAAAAGGGGTCAAGGGACAGTTGGGACCATGGCTTCAGAAGTTGCAAGTCCAAAGCCTTGGCAGATTCCACATGGTGTTGAGTCTGCAAGTGCAGAGAAGTCAAGAATTGAGGCTTGGAAATCCCTGCCTAGATTTAAGAGGATGTATGAAAATACCTGGATGTCCAGGCGAAAGTTTGCTGCAAGGGTGGGGATGTCATGGAGAATATCTGCTAGGGTAATGTGAAAGGGAAATGTGGGGTTGAAGTCCCCACACAGATTTTCCACTGGAGTACTGCCTAGAAGAGCTGTCAGAAGAGGACCATGGTCCTCCAGACCCCAGATTGGTAGATCTACTGACAGCTTGCACCATGCACCTGGAAAATCCACAGTCACTCAACTCTAGTCTATAAAAGATGCTGGGAGGGAGGCTGTACCCTGCAAAGCCACAGGGTTGGAGTTGTTCAAGACTATGGGAACCTACCTCTTCTATCAGCATAACCTGGATATGAGACATGGAATCAAAGGAGATCATTTTGAAGTTTAAGATTTGACTCTTCTGTTGGATTTGAACTTACCTGAGACCTTAGCCCTTTAGTTTTGGCCAATTTCTTCCATTTGGAAAGGCCTTATTTACCCAATGCCTGTACCCCCATTGCATCTAAAAAGTAACTAACTTGTTTTTGATTATACAGGTGCATAGGTAGAAGGGACTTGCCTTGTCCCAGGTGACACTTTGGTCTGCGGACTATGGACTATGGACTTTGAGTTAATGCTGAAATGAGTTGAGACTTTGGGAGACTGTTGGGAAGGCATGCCTGATTTTGAAATGTGAAGACATGAGATTTGTGAGGGGCCAGAGGTGGAATGATGTGGTTTGACTGTATCCCCACACAAATCTCATCTTTAATTGTAGCTCCCATGATTCCCACATGTTGTGGGAGGGACACAGTGGGAAATAATTGACTCATGGGTGTGTGCTCCCTCATACTCCCTCAACCATAAACAGAAAAGAACAAATATAGCATTTTCTTACGTATATGTGGGAGCTAACAAAAAATTGAACACCTAGAGATAGAGTAGAATGACAGTTATCAGAGGCTGGGAAGGATAGTGATGAGGGAGAGACAGACAAGGGATGATTAACAGGTAGAAAAATATAGTTAAAAGGAGTATGATCCAGTGTTTTGTGACACAATAGGGCAAATATAGTTCATATTTTATTGTGTATTTCAAAATAACCAAAAGAGCAGAATTGGAACACTTCTAACAAAAAAGAAAAAAATTATATGCTTAAGGCTATGGATATCCCAATTACCTTGATTTGATTATTATACATTAATACATTTGCTTGTATCAGAGTATCACATGTGCCTCATAACATGTACAACTATTATGTATTCATACTAATTACAAATATAAACCATTTTTTAAAGTACAATGGTTCTTACCAGGAGTTGAAGGGAGGGATGAATGGAAATTATTTATTTAATGTGTATATGATTTTAGTTTTGCAAGATGAAAAGAGTTCTAGAGATTGCTGGTATTGACGACTGAACAACAGTATGGATATACTTAATACCATTGGACTGTACAATTAAACATTATTCAAATGGTAAATGTTAAGTCATATGTATTTAACCACAATTTTAAAAATTGTGCAAGTAGAAACAAAAGAAAATGAAGAAGCCAAATATAAAAGACACAAACTGATTTTTTAATTAATATTTAGCATTTAAAACTAAATATTTGCCAAGAAAAAGTTTGCATCTTATTGTTTTTGTCACAATACTACTATTCCTGGTCTCAACATACAATGAAAAATCTGTGAGATCTGAGCAAATGGAAAAATCCTAAAGCTTCCTAATATGGAGTGTAGGCGTTAAGCTCAATTCAGGAGCCAACTCTCCTTGTGATATAAACAACGATGCTTTTTAAAATAAAATTAAATAAATATTTATAGGCTTAAGAGAGCAAAAAATCATGAATAAAACAAAGTTCTAAAGCTCTCAAAGAGCTATAAAAAATACAATGTACAGGAAGAGCTGGCAGCCTACTTTCTAGTGAATTATATTACATTGCATCATTTTATCTGTAGTGCCAATTTTTAAAATTCAAGTAAACTTTTTGGAAAAAACTATGTTCAAAACCACCAATTTCAACATATGAACCATTATGTTTTCTACTATAGGAAGAACTTGACTCCTTTAAATTATGTTTCTTTATAATCCATATCAAAAATGCGAGTGGTATTTGAATGAAGCAATGATTTGGCTGAATATCTTTCATTTTTTAGAGTGTAATATGCTATACAACATTCCAATTTTTCTTAAAATTACTTAGAGCATTATTTTTACATATGCAAACTCAATCACTTGAATATCTACTAAATACATCTGATGATTTAGTAAAAGCATACCATAAACTGTAACAATGGCTTTCATCAAGATTTTAATCTTTTGTAATTACTTAAAAGTTATCAGAACAGAAATGTGGAAGACCAACATAATATCAATTAAAATAAAATGATTTATAATGCTAATTTTTTCAAAATATTGACTTCTTTCTCATATCATATCCAAAAATTAGAAGTGCAGGACAATTAAGGCATTGGTGGAAATTTTTTTGTGAGCCGGATTTATAGGTGCAAATTCCTTTATTGCCTGGGCAATAATTATATAATATCAAAGAAGACTAATTTCAAGAATAGCATTTCGAGAAGAATCTGATCTAAAATGTGTAAAGGTAGGACAAAAAAGAAAATAATACAAAGTGATGAGGAAAATATAAATAAATATTGTCTGTTTTCATGCCAATCCCATCCTGTTTAAGTTACTATAGCCTTGTCATATATTGTAAGGTTAGGTAGTGTGCTTCTTCTAGCTTTGTTCCTCTTATTAAAATTTATTTGGCTATTTATTTGAGCTCTTTTTTGTTGTTGTTCTTTCATGAAAATGTTAGAACTGTTTTTTCTATTTTTTGACAAATGACAATGCTGGATCATGTTATGAACTATGATTATTTTTAGTACGTTAATTATTTCAATTCATGAGCATGAATTTTCTTTTTCTTTGTCCTCTTCGGGTTTTTCTTTTTTCAGTGCTTTGTAGTTTTTCTTGTAGAAGTCTTTTCTTTCATCTGATTGATTAAATGTATTCCTAGGTTTATTTATTTGTATATTTATTTTTATCTACCTCACTGTCCTGATTTGGCTTTTTCTGACTTCTTTTTATTTTCTAATCTTAAAAAAATCTTTAAGACCACTCATTTTTTTTCAGTTAATAATGTGAAAAGGCTGCATTAATACAGTTACATTCTCAGACTCCTCAGTTCTTTGGGGATGGATTAAAAGGCTGGTGTTATCACTTATCGAAGTTACTTGACCTTGATGAAATTCATGTTGAGAAATAATGTTTGTATTTTTAAATTTTATCTTTTAATTCCATTTCCCATGAACATTTTGAGTCACCTCATATTTACTGATTTTTGTCTGCCCTTTTCTTAGGTACTAAGAAAAGATTTTTAATGTACTTCAATATGTTGAACATGCTTATTTCTTCATTTAGTTATTTTGTTTATTTCATTTGCTTTATAAAAGTCCTAAAATCAAGCAAGGTATAGCAGTTAGATATATTCTTATTTTCAGTGTGGGTTAGATTTTGGGGGCCTTTAAATTTTTATTTAAAAATTTAAATTAAACTGTCAAATGCTATAAAGTAGTCCACTGCATTGAGAATCTATAAGTCAAATTGATGATAATATCACTGAATAACTGTGAGTTATTTCATTCACATATAGCTGTATTTAATTTCCGGTACAACATTTTATTCAAAATTAATGATTTTTAAATTTTTATTTATTTATTCTTTTATGTGAATTGTTAATTTTTATCTT
>NW_012106620.1:1278648-1294384 GCF_000951045.1 Mandrillus leucophaeus
TTTAAGGTCTGAAAATTCTACTCACTGGAAGGAATTACAAAAAAGCTTATTGCTTATTGCTTCTTGCTAGTGCCAATATATCACTTGAAACTGTCTATAAACCAGGACTTTTTCCTTCTTTAGGAAACTGGATATTTGTACAGGTTCATGAGTACATACATGAGGAAAATGTGAAAGTACTACTGATGTAAGATGATTAGATAAATAAATCACGTGCTCATTACATTATTTGTATTTTTAGGAACTGAAACATACACCTTTCTTTATAAGTGTTTTCAATGGAGATGGAGCACTGCTGCACAAACGCAACCTTATGGTTTGCTGTATCAGAGAACCCTTAAGTCATGATAGGGAGGTCATTTTGTATAGATTCTGATGTAGTAAGATCTAGTGTTCAGTTTCTTTCAACAACAGTATAGCAGCTGTTTCTCAAAATAAGAATAAAAAATTTATTTATAGAAAAAAAACTTTTGCTTTAAAATTATAGAAACGTGTTATATAGTTTTCCTGTTAGTAATTGTTTCAATCTTCATAAGGCAACCTGATCTGCCACAGATACTTCAAACAACATTGTATCTACTCAAGGTCAGAGCTGCTTGTGTCATGGTCTGAAATGCATGGAGAAATTCACTTTCCTCTGGGCCATTTTCCCAAAAATCTAGAAATCTTATAAGCTAGGTCCATACGCATGAGGGGATATATTTATCCTCCAAAATTCAATGGGGTCACTGGTTATTGTGCACAGATAGACCAAACAAAAGTACATTTTTAAAAAAATCTTTTCATTTTAGGAAGAGTATATTAGCATGCTCAAGACTTCTGATACGCTAAAAACTGCACTTATATCGTTCTTCAGATTTTTGTAATACTTTACTCTTATCTTTTAAAATGCATGAATCTTATTGAGTCTTCTCAACTACTCATTACTCACTGTTCCTCAGGTTACATAACGTGGATGTCATCAACGTAAATGCAAGTATAAGAAAGTATGCGACTAAATTATAACAGAGAAGTACACATTTTTAGTGGATTTAAGGACGAAGAATGAGGTTGCGTCCCTGTCTCTTACAGGTTGAATCATATATTGAGTATTGTTCTCTGCTTATTGGCCAGCTCGGTGGTTGTGAACCACACAAAATGATGTAGACTGATTTGCTCCATTATATGAGACAACTGGAAAGCATCATGTATTACTTTTATCACCTAATTATATTTATAATAATACATTATTATTATTTCAAGATCCATATGCTTTTTTCATAGACCCACGAAACAAGCTAAGTAGATTTAAATGTCAGAAATATTTTCTTCTGACAAATATCCCAGAATTGTGAGCATACTCAGAGTGGATGAATTTTCATAGCGCCACTTCAAGAATGCATGACAAGATAGATTTGTGTCCAAATTCCATTCCTTTTCTTAATTCAATGATGTCCATTCTGATGGAAGGACCATTTGGTTTCCTGCATTACAAAATGCAGGAAATTTTCAGAACCAGAATCCAGTCATTTCCCAAATGTCACTTTTCCTCCAAGAACAATCACTGCAGTATATGGTCAGGAATGGCTTTGTAGAAAATCAAGAAGGAATAAGTATGTTAAAACTTTTGTTCATATCATTCAAGATAGTTAAGGAGGACACATGAATCCTCATCACAGTAATTATTCAACTTTCCCTTTATCATATTTATATTTTATTGTAGCTACTGTTTTATAGCTATTTTAGAGCTTTTGTTCATGGCTCATCTATATCTTTTATAAGTATCTTTAAATTCATGGAAAATAATCCATGGTTCTTTTGGGATAAAGTTTCTTCCTTTTACCTCTCCAGCCATGCTACAATAATTATTCTTATTCTGCAGGCTAAGTGCTGCCAGTTGGGTTTTATCACCATCAAAACATTTACTCCTTTTAATCAGAGAACTAATACGAGGCAGCGTCTCCTACCCTCATCACCAGCCTATAAGGACAGTTACTACAGAGTTTAATCTTAGTGCCTTGGTGAATTTATTCTCTTCAGAGTTATCTCAGACAAAAAAAAAAGTTGGGTAAACTAAGGTCACAAAAACATTTTGTGTTCCTATCTTTTAATGTTTCTTCCTCAACTTAAGCCAAGGTACCTTTGACATCCAAATGTTTTTAGACTAGATCATTGTTAGATTGAGCTTTCGATCAGTCAACCAGCAAGCAGTTAAAACCACTCTGAGCTGCTTAAGGTATCACATTGAATTCCGAATGTAGTATGTATATCAACATATTTATAGCAAACTAAATTTAGAATTTATGCTCCCTGTTCTAGCTTCACCTACTAGCCATTCCTAAATACTATTAATACACATGCTGATTTTTAGGATAAAATATAAAAATTGTAATTTTTTTATGTCAACAGAGTGAAATAATTTTAATTTCATATGATACGACTTAATAAAACCTCATCTCATTTTGAGGAGCACTTCCTATTGTTCTTTTGGATATTCTATCTAATTCTTCTTATATATGAAGAAGAAATGGAAACAGCATAAACAAAACTCTTTTGAAAGGTTACTCCCTCAAGCAATTTATAGGGTTTCTACACAAGATAGAGGCAAGCTTCTTTAACAGTGGATACAAGACTGCTTATGCTGGAATGGTTTGGGGTATTCGGCATCAACTGAATCCACCCAAATACAGCTATTTCAGAGATTTGAATACCCATTTTTTTTAAAGCTAAACCCCACTTTGTTTTTTGTTTAGGATGCCTAGAAAGATCTGTGAATTCAACTGTTCTCTAATTTAGCAACTTAAAACATTAGATGTGCATATGACTTCAAGCTATGTTATCTGTGTGGCTAATATAAAAGAAATTATTTCAGGATAGTCATAAAATCCCCTTAATTCTTTACCATGTGATGAATTAAGCATTTAAGCTCTGCTCTTGTCTCTTTCTTGAAATATTTTGATTCAGACAGAAATTACCAGTCCACCCCTTTGTTCCTTGCATTCTTTATTTACAACATAGTGGTAATCACATTAGTATTTGATTACAGGCGACCACAAATAATAATTTACATATTTTATTTTTGCATGTTATGATTAGCAACATCCCATTTCCAGGTGATTATGAGTCTCACTGCAAACTAAACAATGTCAAATAAACCAATCTGTTTCTCATCTTTGAGTCTATGTTTGCTCACAAGCATTTGGGATGTGTAATAGTTTGTCAGTAAAGACATATAGAAAAAGCAGAAATTATTTTATGTACTTAGTAGAATGTAATTTAAAACAAGAAAATAGATGGTTAAAATTTATTAGAAATTTCAAAGGAGTTGACTCTGGGCTAAGGCTTCTTATGCAATTGCCAGAAAACAAAACGACAGACCCCTGTTAGAGTTATTATCTTTGCCAGTGATGAATGCGGAGCACTAAGAAATCATTGCTGGAACTACTGGGGTAACACATGAACGCTCAACCTGAAATTCAAGAACTCAAGGTCAGGAAATTGCTGCGAGAACTTGCACAAGATAATAGACACTGGACAGTGAAATCTAGTAGCTTTTAGCACCACAAGTATCTTTCAATATACATGAAATGAGTGACTCAACATTTTAAATCTGTGCTCTTGTTCAACAAGATAAAACATCCAATGTGGCTTCTGCTTAACTACTTGTCTTTCAGATTTTATGGAATGATCAAGTTTGTGAAACTTTACTTTTATTTAGAATGTAACATCAAGGGACTCTGAAATCAATGTCCTATCTCTGCAACACAAGAAAGAGAACTAGAAGGTGGAAATAAATGTTGATTGTCAATGATATCCAGTCCCACTTAAAAGCCAGTGTATTGAATGGCTCATGCAAAGAATTGTTTGAATTGCAACAAAATGATGAACATCCTTGGAGTAGGAAAAACTGAGCTGGCATCCAAATTCTTCAGATAATGAGAAGAATTAGGCACAATGACATTATGTTTTTAGAACAAGAGTTGACAAATTACAGCTTGGGTCCTGTCTCTATATGGTACTTGAGCTAAAAACATATTTTACAATTTCAAAGTGTGGAGAAAAAAATGCAACAAAGAATCTACAGTTCTACAAAGAATCTATGAGGTTCCCCAAACCTAAAATATTTACTATCTGGCTCTTTCGCCCAAAAAAGTTTGCTGACCCCTCTGTTAGATTGAGAAGAAATAAGTCAAAAAGCACATAATACATTGTGATTTAGTACTAATTAAATAATAGATTTTTGTCTGCCGTTTTGTATACTCATTCCTGATGCCTGGGGCCTGGTACACAGTATGTAAGTGTTTATTGAATAAACATATAACATTTACAACATTACCAATCATTGATAGATTTTAACATTGCCTTTATATGGTGTTTTTCACCTACACATACACATTCTTTTTCTAATAATGCAATAACATAAGTAATATATTATATGAGATTAGTATGTCAAAGTGATGTGTAAACTTGTATTCAACCACATATAAAATAGTCTTATTTTGATAAAGGCTTTATCGCCACTCAGTGTTCATTCAATTTTGATCTCTTTCTACTCTGATGAAATTTATCTTGAGATATATATTTCATGTCATTTGAAGCCTATTAATAATCCCAGTTTAATGGTGACTTCTCTTCATGTAGTGAAAAATAAAATAAAATACAAAATGCTGTAGGCATTTTTTTAAAAGGAAAGAAAACCAAAAATTTCTATTAAGAAATACATTTTTCTTTGTAACAACTAATGGGCTCATGCACAGAATCAATTCTTTTTACTACAGACATGACAAATAATTACTACAATTGGAAATATAGTATGCATTCATACCATTTTTATACTTATTTTTTGAACACATGAATAAACACATCTATATTTTTGAAAATATCTTTCTCCAAGACAATGTTGTTATAATATCTGATACTTGCATCTCTGATTTTATATACATCTATACAGTGTGCATAATATAAAAGTCTCTAAATTTGCATTGAAAAGTGTTCAAATGAAGACAAAATACAAAATTACAAGTTGTAATATCATGATCACCATGCTAGTATTTGAATAAGTGAATATGACATTAAGTACAAATAAATTGTAATGGAAGTAAATGCATAATATTTTACAAACTCTTTTGTCTCTAGATACCTATTATTTAAATTCCAAATGGACTTTTCAAGTGGCAATTTTAAAAATATCTTGCCAATACATAGAGAAATGAGATACTTGGGTGCCTGCTTCTAGAGAATATTTTAGGATATAATTTATTTGCAGGTAAGCCTTGTAGCACTGTTTATAATCTAATTCAGTGAAAATATGGAGATTTTAAAACTTTTTGTTCTCAGGTATTTGGGTTAATTCTCAAGCTAAAATTTCTTTCTAATAAAAATATGACTTGTTTTACTGAAATATTAAACTATAATTATAATCAACTGGCAGATAAAATAATAACCACATTTTTCTTAAAAAAACAAATTGAACAATTGAACCATTTATTTTCTGAAAATAATATCTTTTATTTTTAATATTTTCTATTTTCTTAAATATGTTTCCCTTTATATTCAATGACACATTGAAAAGTATTATATTAACATGTAGCATTACATTTCTGAATTCAAGGAATTCAAGAGGCTAGTATAATTTTGGAAGATGAAACTGGAATAAAATTCCTAAATTCTACTTAAAGCTAAAATTTGATAAAGTTGCAACAGAAGACTTAGCTCCACATCGAGTTCTGAAGGCTGGATGGCTATTCGGAGAAGTATAAATTAAGATCCTGGCATTTCATCAGTCACTGGACACAGGTTGCCCCTAACAAAATAATTTAACCTGGGGTAAGGCAGCTTCTTTAGCAGTAAACAATTTCTGGCTGAAGAAAGGAAAGCCTTGGCTCTTAAAGAGGGGATCCGAGTGGTGTACCACAGAATTCAATATCACTATTGTGCCACTCAGGTCTATTTGCTTCCTATGGTAAGTCTAACTTTTCTTGGGGCCGGAGGGGGGGAAAGGCCTCCAGGATCCTGGTTAATGTATTTTTCTAACGAAATTTAAAAGAAGAAAGTTAGTGGACAAACTACATACCATGACAGTGTAGTTGGTCTTGAGGAAATAACTGATAGTTATCATCTTCCTTTTCTACTACTCATTCGAATTATTTTCAACCTTGGTTACTTCTTCTGCTCACCAAATTGGTTAACTTTGATAGGGAGACCTGCATCATCGTCCCCTATGGGGTCTAGGTTGCACCATACACTTCTCAGACCTTGACTGCTGCATTTGTCCTTTCTATAAGACAATTGACCACAGGAATACCAAGACACACATCAGTGGATCATCTCAGTAGCAAGCAGAATTTTCTCCCTCATCATTGGAATGGCAGCCCTTCTACCTCCTACAGTGAGGATAAATTACTACTAACCGTAAGAGTGACTCTTCTTCTTGCTCTGGCTTTATGCAGAAGTAGTCCGATGTGGCTAAAAGTGTAAAGGCAATATATTCACATGATTGCCCCTGGAAGATACTTGGCCTCTCTGAAAAAGGGCAAATAGAAAAATGAAGGCTAAAGGTATGATAAAAGAAAGAACAAATTCATACAGTCAGTCACTGGGAGTGATGGTAACTGGGGCCACATACACTTTCAAATGTCAGTTCTTAGACTCATGTTTTCTACAATTTGGGAATAGAGGGTTTTAAAATAACTACTGATTAGGAGGTAAGTGGTGACACATCCTCAAATTCTGTCTTTTCCAAAATGATGAAGTAAATACACATTCAAGGCTTATCAAAAGACTATTTGATTACTCTGAAATTCTTAGAGCTCTGGTTGGTAAGTGAGAGATAAAAAAGAGGACTAGAGGATTCCATGGCCATGTATTTACAACCATAGTCCTTTTGCTGTAAATTGGGCTTTTTGGTTTGGGGCAATGTTATGTATGATTACAAGACAGTGTATTCAACACTTTGTTAGCCCTCAGATTGTTGATGGCTGAGGCCCTGTGGAATAGAAAGATGTATGATTGAAATATGTATAGATTCCATTCAGGAGGAACCGTTACCAACTTTCAGCATGAAATAGTTCAAATTCAATAGATTCACCATGAAGTTACTGGTTGATCTTCTCATGGGATGATACTATATGGCAGGCTCAACGTTAGTCTTCGTTGCTGACTGGTTATATGTTTACTATAGATCAGCCTTGATGTGTGGGATCACCGCTGTTGAGCCAAAGAAAAGTTTACCTCCTTGCCACCATGGCTACTCTTTAATCAGCCTATTGTGCCAGTCTTGGGATGTTCCATATAAGAACCCTGTTGACATCACTCATTAAATATTTCTATCTACCCTAAGTTACTCTAAGTAGCTAGTTTGATCCTACTTTGTGATCAATACTGTGTGGTGAGGGTTAGCAAATAATGTAAATATCTTCACTCACTCTGCACCTACTCACCTAAGACTCTGTATGCCTTTGTACCTAATCTTTTTATCCCTGATTTTCTAATTTTTCTCCTTTAAGGTTCTCACTCACTCACTAAGTCATTCCCCAGTTAGCTACTTTATATAATTACTACCTAGGACAACTTTCTACTTCACACAAAGCTCACTTCTTGTTTTTAAGAGCCACCTCTTTTGGGGACTATATTATAGCAGCTGTCCACTTTCGGTTACCTGTTATATATTCAACTGATTCATCTTGAATGCTACTGTCTACCCTACTTAAATATGTACTGCTTTTGGTTCCCCCCCCTTTTTTTTAACAGGGATATAGAAAAAAACATTGACCAGATCAACAGGATCAATAGATTCCTATAACTATGTCATATTTGGCAAAGTAGCCACACCAGAAATGATTAAATTTGTGATAGTTCACAATTATTCACTAGGATCCATCTGGTATTTGTAATGACTTAGCAGGTAAATTAAATACAGACATGATGAGATTCACCATCTCTGCGTCTTTTAAGTTTTTTATGGTGGTATTAGCCTTGGTATTAGGAAGATATATTGCTTTTTATTTGTAATCTTTTTCAGAGTTGAAAGGGAAGTGAACAATTTCATAGGCTTCCACTTGGTCTTGTGCCTTAGAAAGGCTTTCCTCCCATAAGCAAAGGGATTAAGCAAGAGTGTGAGAGTGTGACAACCATAAAACAGTCTCTTTTATATTATATATTCAGGGACCAGAGACTTTTATTCAACTGTATGTTCTAATTAGTTTTATCTATCAAACCCAGGATTTAGGTCAATATAGTCTTTCTGAGGTACTATTACTTCACAATGGATATATTCTGATACTCTGTTAGTTTTACTATCTTTTATATCGTAAACAAATGAACAGGTTTTTGGTCAGGTGATAATGTAGTTGACCCTAGTCAAATGTACCCAGATCTCAGGGAGGTCATCCATTATCTTGCAAGGCAGATAGTGGTCTGCTGCAATGGGAGAGTATTAGACTTTAACAAGGAGAAATAGTTCATTCTTGCAGAACTACAAAGACTTCAGGGTAGTCTGGTATTTCAAACTTCTTGGATGCATGTACCTACATGTCTATTCCAATTCTCTAAGTTATATTCCTTCCCAATTAGTGCCCTGAATGTGGGATATAATACTTTCTGAGATTGAATGAAATTACAAAGATGCCCTAATTTAGTTTATAATGAAGTATAAAATAAGTAATATAACTGGTAACATAGCCTTGTGAAATGGCAAACACATTTTTCATGGCACTTGGGAGGATGAGATGGGAACATTGGTTAAGCCCGGGAGGTTGAAGTTGTAGTGAACGAATGTGATCACACCAGGGCACTCCAGCCTAGGCAACAAAGTGAGACCCTGTCTCAAAGAAAAAAGTCATTGTACTCTTTATTTTTTCGTGGTAAAAATAAAGAATTTGCCATATAGTCAACATTCAGTACTTGAATAAATTACTGGTCACTTTTCAACTTTGGTTTAGGCAATGGACTATCTCCAAAGAAGAGAAGAGAAATATGGAGTAGTTGGTGGAGAGGAAAGTATACATCAAAAAAGTTGTTATTGTTGTTATTTTAGATGGACTATCTAATTGCATATTTTAGTGCTGATTGGCATGGTTTAAAAAATGGAAGAAAAACTGATAATGCAGTAGAGAAGTGAAAAATTGCTTGAGTGATACCTTTGATTTGCGGTATTGGTCATATGGTTAATCAATAAACAAAAAGCATACCAGCTATGCAAGTGGGTAGGCTTGGTGGTGTGTAATTTGGGAAGTTCTCCTTTGATTGATTATTTTTTCTTATGTTTTCAGTGAAACAAAAGTAGTTGTAAAATAAAGATAGAATGAGGAAAAAGTTGTCATGTGCCTAAGAGAAAACAATGTTTGAAATCACTATTCAGAGATTCAGAGAAGTGAAAAGATGTAAAGACTAGTCAAAAATGGAAAGACAGCTTGGAAACACTAGAATCATACTGAGGATAATGATAGTGAATAGTATGGAATCCTAGTGAATAATTTCAGTTAAAAGATAAGCAATTGTAATTGAGAAATTCTCAAAATAAAATGGCTTATAAATTTGTCTCTTGTAAACAAAGTGACTATGTTTATCTGTCTTTCAAGTAACAGACCCGAGGTGATAGCTCCAGGTTGCAGAGTTATGCTCCTAATACAGAAGATTATTAAACGATCCAGCTTCTTTGCAGACTTATATTGTTGTTTTCTAGGGACTGACTTGAATTGCATATTCCAATATGACTCACATACACAAATAATCACAGAAGACTGTTTACTTAAATTCCTTCGTAAGTAAAATGACAAAGAATGAAAACTTTGCTTTTGCTGACATGTAATCGGTTAAATCAGCACAGCTGCCATACGGGCATAGGATGCTGAAAGTATAATGCAATGGTTATCTAACTGGGTATCCAACTATTGTAGAAGAGGGAGATAATAGATTTGAACTAAATTTCAGTGCCTTGAATGTACAGAAAACATTTAAAATATTTTCTCAATCCACATTCAAGTGTAAAGTTAGTGAAAAGAAAGGAGAGATGTCTAAGGAATTTGAGGGTGCATGCAAACAAGTGATTATGATATTGAAGCAAAAGGTCCAAGCTTTGGAAAGAGTAAAATAAAAAGGATGTAGGGGGTTGCTGCTGAGGGTAACTGAAAAAACAAAAAAGGTAGGAAAAGCAGTTTTATAGAAGTGGATGTGAATGCTGGAGGAGACAATAAAAGAGTGAAACACCTCAAATCATTTTTTAGGGTCTGTAAATAGTAATTAGGAATTCTAAAAAATATACATAGGGCTGGATTGTCAATTCATGTTGCTAGACAACATAATTGGAAAAGAATTGAAGGAACTGAGAGGCCAGTTCCACAGATGTACACACTGAAATACTACACTGGAGAAGTTACCATCTGTGGGTCTACTTAAATGACAATCATTCATCCTCTCCTCTTTGAGCAACATCTTGGCACAGTTTTCCATATTTTCAGCTTTTCTTGGCACAGCTTTTTTGATTGCTTATGGTTTTACTGGTGAGCCAATCTCAGTCACTTCTTACGTGAAAAATTTAAAAACAGAAAACTCGTCTTTACATTTCCAAATAAAGAGAAAGAAATGGAGTCCTACTCAATAGATTCAAACAGTGAATCAGAAAACATATCGTGTGTCTTTTCATTCCGGTTTTGATAAAATAATTTACACTCTGCCTGCCAACGCATGGGTAATCCATAAAATAACACATTTCACTGTTTTATGCAGAAGGGCATTTAATGCTTAAGGAGAAAGACTGTGCTTCTGTTTAGTAATTCTGCCAGGAAGTCATGTGTGTGTTTTAATCTTTACTTGACATAAAAAAACCCTGCCACTTTTCATTCAGATTGCATTGCCTCTAACTCTGCTTCCTCCTCCTGAATTCTTTTTCTACTTGTTATTTACATCTTTCAAATATTTGCAGATCATTTTCATATTACCTTAGCCAGCTATAAATTTTACACTGCTTTAATCTCCCCCATAAATCAGACTCCCCTTCTCATTATTCAGTTTTTTGTTTCCTGGACTCTTTCCAGCATTACCACATGTGCCTGATATTGAAGTGCACCAGAATTAACACAATATTGCAGCTGCAGTATCGTCAATTACAATATCAATTTCCATTCTGAGTACAAGACATCTCTTCATTTTGTATTTATTGTTGTATTAATGTATTTGTTTCTTTTGTTGGCTGTGTTTTGTCACCTTTCTTTGTGAAATGTTTATAATTAACCTAAGTCTTTTATATATTATCATTTCTAATATATACAGATTAGCCACCAGGATATTCTTTAAAATCCATGATTTTATTTCATATTTCTGTGATTTTGTTACTTAGAAACTTTGTTCTTCAAGTCACATAAGAATCATATAATTTCACTATTCATTCCCTAATTTAGATAATTTGCAAAGGTATAAAATAAGGATAAATAAAATTCAATTCTGGAGGTAAGTTAATTATTACGGGTACTTTCTCTGCAATAGGCACTTATCATTGATGATACTTAATTTAACATTTAATCCAAAAATAAATATTTACATTCTCATAAATTAGATTATGAGAGAGTAGCATTTAATAAGATATTTCTATCCAAACTAATAAGAATGAAATTTATATAGTGATTTTATAGTTAGGTTCTAGTGCCTCTAGGAAGGTATCTTTTGTTTCTCTTAAAAATGTTCCCAATTTTGTTTCTTTTTGCATTTTATGTGTTACTCTGTAAAGTATGGTTCTGAATGACCTAACGTAATATGAGCCCCAAAGACATAAAACAGTCCTGAACATTCTGAAAAATATTAAATAGCTCCTGATTAATACTATGATGTCTTGTCCCCAACTCCCCAAATACTATCAATATGATAATATTAATGGGTTATATTAAAAATAATACTGTATTTGTGTTTCTATGTGGAAGTTTAGAAAGGGAGCGGGTAACTCTTCATATAAAAATTCTCCTAATGAATTTAACTTATTTTTGAGTTTTGAAGTATGACTATAAGTATATCATGAAAATGGAAACATTGAAAATGTGTAAATTGAATATATTTAACAGAATATTCAAAGGTAGAGGCCTAAAATAATATATTCTGGATGCATAAATTTTGGCTAGATAAGTTTGGGGAAGTAGAAGAGGCTTCAGATGAAATTTAGATGATTGAATGTCATTGGTTCCTATCCAAAATTCAATACCATTATCTCCATTAATTTTGTTCAGGTTTCTAATTACATAATATGTGATTGAAGCGAAGATGATCCTATTTCTAGCTCCATAGATTGTTTCTGATTAATGATAGCCAATATCAGCCTACTCCATAAATGCAGGAAAAAATTAACACTTAATAGCAACGTGCAGGTTTGTTGCATAGGTATACACATGCCATAGTGGTTTGCTGCACCCATCAACCTGTCATCTATGTTAGGTATTTCTCCTAATGCTATCTCTCCCCTAGGACCCCACCCCACAACAGACCCTGGTGTGTGATGTTCCCCTCCCTGTGCCATGTGTTCTGATTGTTCAACTCCCACTTATGAGTGAGAACATGTGGTGTTTGGTTTCCTGTTCTTGTGTTAGTTTGCTGAGAATTATGATTTCCAGCTTCATCCATGTCCCTGCAAAGAACATGAACTCATCCTTTTTTATGGCTGCATAGTATTCCATGGTGTATATGTGATTTCTTCTTTGACCCATTGGTTGTTTAAGAATGTAATGCTGTACTTACATTATATTTGTACATTTTCCACTTTTTTTTCTGTTCTTGATCATAGTTTTATTTTTTATAGTCAGATAAAATAATTGGTAGAATTCAAATATTTTTAAATTTACTGACACTTGCTCTGTGGCCTATACTGGAGAATTTTCCATGTGCACTTGAGAATATGCATATTCTTGTGGCTTTGGGTGAAGGATCTTACAAGTGTCTGTTAGGTCTACTTGTTTTACAGTGTTATTCAATGTTTTATTTCCTTATTTATCTTTTGTCTTGTTCTATTTATTACTTAAAATAGGGCATGGAAGTCTCTAGTGATTATTGTAAATATATATATATGTGGCTCCTCAGTTTCTCCATTGCTCCTTTCTTTGGTATTTAATGTTTATAGTGTACCACTTTTATTCCTTTGTAACTTTATTTTTCATATATGTTTTAGATTGTTTAGTGATTTAATTAAGAACTACAATTAAACTTTTTGATTTATGGAGATTTCTCAAAAAATGAAAAATAGAGCCACCATATGATCCAGCAATCCCACTCTAAGGTATACACCCAAACGAAAGGAAATCGGTATATAAAAGAGGTATCTGCACTCGCATATTTATCGCAACACTGTTCACAATAGCCAAGATTTGGAAGCAGCCTAAGTATCCCTCAGTAGATGAAGGGATTAAAAAAATATATAGTACATATATATGATGGAGTGTTATTCAGTCAAAAGAAGAACGAAATCCCATCATTTGCGACAACATGGATGAAACTGGCGGTCATTATTTTAAGTGTAATAAGCCAGGCACAGAAAGTCAAACTTCACATGTTCTCACTTATCTTTGAGAGCTAAAAGTTAAAACAATTGAACTCATGGAGATAGCTAGTAGAAGGATGGCTACCAGAGGTTGGGAAGGGTATTTGGTGGTGGGGGAAAGTGGGGAACCGGGGATGGATACTAAGACCCACTGATTACGAATGTGATGTTTTACTTTCACATGTTTGTAAATATCATATACTTGTAAATTCATGAGTTTATAAGTTTATAAAAATTTGTTTTATATTATTACCACCTTAGCTACAATGGTATACAAAACTCTGCACTTATAACATCTCTGAAACTGCCTCTCTATGTTGTTATAGTCCTGCATTAAATATTTATAGATTATGTTCGTATGAATACTTATTTATAATAATTGTTTATTCATTGGCTTTGAAATCATATATCCAGAAGGGAATTATAGACCAAAAATTTAATTATCATAACTTTTGTATTTACCTGTGTAGGTACATTTTCCAGTCGTTTTTATTTCTTGGTTTGGTCTTGAGTTACTGTCTAACGCTTTTTCATTTCCACCTGAAGGGTATGCATTAGTATTTCTTTCTTTCTTTTTTAATTTAATTGCCTGAATGGTTTGTTTTACTGTTATTTATCACAAAATCATGGATGAAATAAATGCAGTTTTTCAGATGAACCCAAAGGATAATAGAAACTACCTTACTACTTATTATTGAATGCATTATTCATAAAGCCACTTGCAATGACATTAATTCTAAATTATTCCCTCCTTAAATAAAAACATTATAAACTCACAGAACTTAATGTTTAAACACATAAGATATAGTGTTGTTGAAGAAAGATAATTTAAGTTTCTTTTTTTTTTTAAGTGTCTTCAATGTATTAGTCTATATGACTGATTGTTAGTCAACATCTTGCAGGCAAAATGAATGACAGTTTCGTTCTAATGCTGTTATTTTCCCCTTTACTGTTTTTAATGTATTTTGTATTATTGTGGGTACATGGTAGGTGTATATATTTATAGGTTACATGATATTTGTTGATGCATGCCTGCAATGAATAATAATCACATCAGGACAAATATGGTATCCATCACCTCAAACACTTATCCTTTGTGTTTCAAGCAATAAACTATATATACTGTGAGTCATTTTTAAATTAACAATAACATTGTTTTTACCGTAGTCACCCTGTTGTGCTGGCAAATATTAGGTCTTGTTTATTCTATTTTTGTATTTTTAATTTTTGTGGGTACATAGTAAGTGTATATATTTATGGGGTACATACAATGTTTTGCTACAGGCATGCAAAATGAAATAAGCACATCATGGAGAATGGAGAATGGAGTATACATCCCATCAAGCAAAATGATAAATCCTTTGAGATGCAAACAATCCAATTACACTCTTTAAGTTATTTTAAAATATACAGTTAATTTTACTTACCCTGTTGTGCTTTCAAATAGTAGGTCTTAGTATCCATCCCCCATTCCCCTCTTTTCCCAACCACCAACTACCCTTCCCAGCCTCTGGTAGCCATCCTTCTACTACTTATCTCCATGAATTCAATTGTTTTACTATTAGCTCCCAAAGATAAGTGAGAACATAGCAAGTTTGTCTTTCTGTTACTGGCTTATTTCACCTAACGTAATGACCACCAAGTTTCATCTACGTTGTTATAAATGACGGAATCTCATTTTTCTTATAGCTGAATAATATTCCATCGTATATATGTACCATGTTTTATTTATCCCTTCATCTATCAAGGGATACTTAGGCTGCTTCCAAATTTTGGCTGTTGTGAATAGTGCTGCAATAAACATGGAGATGCAGATACCTCTGTGATATACTGGTTTCCTTTCTTTGGGGTCTACACGTTAGAGTGGGATTGCTGGATCATATGGTGGCTCTATTTTTCATTTTTGAGTAATCTCCACACTATTGACCCATAGTGGTTCTACTAATTTGTATTCCCACCAACACTGTATGAGGGGTTCCTTTATTTCACATCCTTGCCAGCGTTTTGTCATTACCTGTCTTTTGGATAAAAGTTATTTTAACTGGAGATAAAGGATATCTCATTGTGGTTTTGATTTGAATTTCTCTGAAGACCAATGATGTTGAGCACCTTCTCATTTACCTGTTTCCTATTTGTATGCTTTCTTTTGAGAAATGTCTATGCCAATCTTTTTCCTTCCTTCCTTCCTTCCTTCCTTCCTTCCTTCCTTCCTTCCTTCCTTCCTTTTCTTTCTTTCTTTTTTTT
>NW_012106620.1:1294434-1305427 GCF_000951045.1 Mandrillus leucophaeus
CTTCCTTCCTTCCTTCCTTCCTTCCTTCCTTCCTTCCTTCCTTCCTTTTCTTTCTTTCTTTTTTTTTTCTCTCTCTCTCTCTCTTAGTCTCTCTCTCTCTCTCTCTCTCTCTCGAAGTCTGGCTCTGTCACCCAGGTTGGACTGCAGTGGCGCAATCTCGGCTCACTGCAGCCTCCACCTCCTGGGTTAAAGCAATTCTCCTGCCTCAGCCTCCCTAGTAGCTGAGACTATAGGCATGCACCACAATTCCTGGCTAATTTTTGTATTTTTAGTTGAGACAAGGTTTCATCATTTTGGCCAGGTGGGTCTTGAACTCCTGATCTCATGTGATCCACCTGCCTTGGCCTTCCAAAGTGCTAGGATTAAAGCCATGAGCCACCATGCCCTTCCTTCTTGCTCATTTTTTAATTGGATTATTCGATTTTTTTCCCATGGAGTTGTTTGATACCCTTATATATTCTATTTATTACTGTCTTGTCACTTGGGTAGTTTGACAACATTTTCTCCCATTTTCTGGATTGTGTCCTCACTTTGTTGATTATTTTCTTTGCTGTGCAGGTTTTAAACTTGATATAATCTCATTTGTCCATTTTTGCTTTGGTTATCTGTGCCAGTGGGGTATTGTTAAAGAAGTTTTGTCCAGTTTAATGCTTTGGAGAGCTTCCCCAATGTCTTCTCTTAGTAGCTTCAGGTCTTTCAGTATTTAATCCATTTTGAGTTTATTTTTATATATGGCAAGAGACGGAGTCTAGTTTCATTCTTTTGCATATGAACATTCAGTTTTCTCAGCACCATTTATTGAAAAGACTGTCTTTTCCCCAGTGTATATTCTTGGAAACTTTGTCAAAAATGAGTTTATTGTAGATGTACGAATTTATTCCTGGGTTATCTATTTTGTTACATTGGTCTATGTTTCTGTTTTTATGGCAGTACTATACTATAGTATCTTATTTTTATTTCTAAATTTCTGTAGGATAATTTGAAGTCAGGTAACATGATTTCTCCAGTTTTCTTATTTTTGCTTAGTATAGCTTAGGCTATTCTGAGTCTTTTGTGGTTCCACATAAATTTAAGGACTGTTTCTTCTATTTCTATGAAGAATATCATTGGTATTTGGATAGGGATTGCTTTGAATATCTTGAGTACTTAAGGTAGCATGGAGATTTTAATAATATTGATTCTTCCAAAACATGAATATGGAATACCTTTCCAGTTTTTGGTGTCTTCTTCAATTTCTTCAATCAATGCTTTATAGTTTACATTGTAGAGGTCTTTCACTTCTTTTGTTAATTCTTAAATATTTTTTTTAGTTGTACCAGTTGTAAATAAGATTATTATTTTTTCAGATTGTTCACTGTTGGCATACGAAAATGCTACTGACTTTTTATTATGGCTTCAACCTTGTTAGTTGTTATTAGTCTGTTCAGGTTTTGGATTTCTTCATGGTTCAATTTTAGTAGGTTATATGTGTCTATTTCTTCAAGATTTTGCAATTTATTTGCATATATTTGCTCATAGTAGCCACTAATTATCCACTAATGAATTTCTGCAGTTTCAGTTGTCATGTCTCCTTTTTCATATCTGACTTCATTTGTTTGGGTCTCCTCTCTCTCTCTCTCCCTTTTGTGTGTGTGTGTGTGTCTGTGTGTGTGTTTAGTTAATCTGGCTACAGGTTTTTCAATGTAGTTTACTTTTACAAAAAAACTTTTTTTTTTTTTTTTTGTTTCATTTTGTAGAATTTTGTATTGTTTTCTTCCTTTCAATTTCATTTATTTTTGCTCTGATTTTTTATTTTTTTTCATTTACTAATTTGGGGATTTGTTTGTTATTGTTTTTTCCATTCTTTAAGAAGCATTATTAAGTTGTTTTTGAAATGTTCTTTTTTATGTAGATATTTATAACATAATATAATATTTCCTCTTAGTAATGCTTCTTTGTAGCCCATACATTTTGGTATGTGATGTTTCCATTATCATGTGTTTCACCAGATATTTTAAATTCCTTCTTTATTTCTTCATTGACCCACCGGTCATTCAGGAGCATATTGTTTAATTTCTATGTGTTTGTATTCTTATCATAATTCCTCATTATTGATTGCTACTTTTATTCTACTGTGGTCAGAGAAGATGCTCGATTGATAGCATTTCATTTTTTTTGAAAGTTTCTTAAAACTTGTTCTGTGACCTAACATATGTTCTGTCTTTCAGAATCATCCATGTGCTAAGAAAAAAAGTAATGTGTATTCTGCAGTTGTTGGATGAAAGCTGTAAATATTTATTGGATATGTTTGTTCTATATTACACATTAAGTCTGATTTTTGCTGTTGTTAATTTTCTGTCTAGATGACCTGTCCAATGCTGAATGTGTGGTGTTGAAGTCTCCAGCTATTATTACCTTGGGGTCTATCTGTCTCTTTAACCCTAATAATATTTGATTTATATAGCTGGGTGCTCCAGTGTTGGGAACATGTATATTTACAACTGTTATATCCTCTTTCTAAGTTAACCCCTTTATTGTTATGTGGTAAACTTATTTATTTCTTTTTATAGATTCTGATATAGGTATACCTACTTCTGCTCTTTTTCAGTGTTTACTGGTATGGAATATATTTTTACATTCCTTTATTTTTATTCTTTGAAGGACATTATTAGGGGAGTGTGTTTCTTGTTGGCAACAGATCATTGGGTCTTTTTTTATTTATAATCCATTCAACCACTCTACATCTTTTAATTGGAAAGTTTAGTTCATTTACAATCAATGTTAACATTGGTAAGTAAGAATGTATTCCTTTCATTTTGTTATTTGTTTTCTGGCATTCTCTTCTTTTTTTTTCTCTTCCTGTCTTCCATTTAGTGAAGGTAATATTTCTCTGGTGATATGATTAAATTCCTTGCTTTTCATTTTTTTTGTAAAAATATTGTATGTGTTTTGATTCAAAGTTACCGTAAGGCTTTTAAATACTGTCTTATAACCCATCATTTTAATCTGAGGGAACAACTTTAAAATATTTTCATAAACAAACAAACATAAAGTTAACTAATGAAAACTCTACATTGTAACATCATCTTTTTGCTTTTTATCTTCTTTTTACTATTTATATCTTATTGTCCTTTCTATGCCTTGAAAAATTATTCTAGTTGTTAGTTTGGATTTTTTCATTGTTTAGTCTTTCTAATTAAGAGTAGTTAATGCATCACAATTACAGTGTTATAATAGTCCGTGTTTTTCTGTGTATTTATTTTCACTTTTCAATAATTTCTGATTGCTCATTAATATCCTTTACTTTCTTAATGAATTACTCCCTTTATCATTTCTTGTGGGATAGATCTGGTGTTAATGAAATTCCTCTGCTTTTTTGTATGTTTGTTTTGGTCTGGAAAAGTCTATATTTCTCTTTTATGTTTGTAGGAACTTTGCCCTGGATATATTATTCTTGGGTAAAAGTATTTTTCCTTCAGCAACTTAAATATGTCATGCCACTCTCTCCTGCCTGTCTGTAAGGTTTCCAGTGAAAAGTCTGCTGCCAGACATATTGGAGCTCCATTGTATGTTTTGTTGTTGTTGTTGTTGTTGTTTATCTTGCCACTTTTAGAATTCTTTCTCTATTCTAGACCTTTGGGAGTTTTCTTAATAAACACCTTGAGGCCATCTTCTTTGGGTTAAATCTACTTGATGTTTTATAACTTTCTTGTACTTGGATATGGATATCTTTCTTAAGATTTAGGACTTTCTTTGTTACTATTCCTTTGAATGATCTTTCTACCCCATCTCTTTCTCTACCTCCTCTTTAAGGCCATGAATCTTAGATTTTTCCTTTTGAGGTTATATTCCAGATCTTGTAGGCATGCTTTATTGTTTTTTATTCTTTTTTTAATTTTGTCTTCTCTGACTGTATTTTCAAATAGCCTGTCTTCAAGCTCACTAATTCTTTTGTCTGCTTGATCCATTCTGCTATTAAAAGACTCTAATGTATTCGTTAGTATATCCTTCCATTTTTGAACTATCAAATTTCTGCTTGATTCTTTCTAATTATTTCAATTTCTTTGTTAAATTAACCTGGTAGAATTCTGAATACCTTCTCTGTGTTATATTAAATTGCTTTTAGTTTCCTCAAAATGTTATGTTGAGTTATCTGACTAAAAGATCACATATCTCTATTTTCTAGGAATGGTCCCTGATAATTTGGTTCATTTGCAGAGGTCATTTTTTTCCTGGAAGGTTTTTATATTTATGGATGTTCCTCTGTGTTTAGACATTGAAGAGTTATGTATTTATTGCAGTCTTCACAGCCTGAGTTTGTTTTTACCTGGTCTTCTTGGAAAGTCTATCTAGATATTTAAAAGGACTTGGATGTTGTGAACTAAGCTGTATGTATCTGCGTTACAGTTTTGGAAACACAAATATCATTCTATAGACACACATGTTACTACATCATGCTTTAGAAAAAGAAAATGTGCTTCCATGCATTGTAGATTAATCAACTCATTCAACTATGCCACAAGCCAGGTACTTTAGTTGTGGTTTTGATAGACAAGTAATGATGCAAAAGATTTGAAGCTACACTGGTAGAAAGCAATAATACTGAATTTGAAGCTCTGGTCTCATTAAACTCAAGAACTTGTAATATTCCACTATTTTTTAAATGTTTTGCCAAATAGTCAATTTTTAATTATTCGTATATAAATTATCAACAGTGATCACCAGCTCATAAATGAAAATTTTCTGATATATTTATCTTTAATTTTAATTTTATTTATAAATAATTTTTATGGTGGAAAAATTAGCAGAAAATTATCCTTTCATGTGAGAATTGTTTGTAATTAAACAAACAAACAAAAAAACATAAAATTTTACTGACCACCCTTGTTGTGTCTTATAACCTGGGGATCATTTTTATTTTCCGTTCTAGACTATGAAGAATTGATTCCAAATCTGCATAGCATATCTGGATAGAAATGAATGAAAGTCTGGCCAATTTTTGAGTCTAGACCTATACAGTTAGATGAGACAAAGCTGCCAAGTATTACAAATCAAGTCTTTTTTTTTTCTTTTTTTTTTTTTTAATGTTTGGAAAACTGTTACTCCTCTTTCACACATTTTTCATAGTCTCTACTTGAATTAGTAGAACGCAGATCCTGTTCAGTTACATACAAACGTGTAAATTGACCAAATTAGAGAATTATTTCCAAAGACTAATAAAAAGTTGTTGAAAGAAAAATAACTGTTGACAAATCATAAAACTTCATACAAATACAATCTACCTACAAGACTAGATTTTAAAAGGAAAACATGGAATGTGAGAAAAAGAAAAGGAAAAACAAGAAAGATTGTTTAGAAGCTGTCAAATTTTTTGTATGGATGTTTTTTCATAAATCTACCTCCATATTCAATTATTATATTAAAATTCTGTTCCATAGTATTTCAATCACCATTAACAGTGCTCTCTATTCATTTGAATTAATGAATACTGGAATAACTTTTTTCATTCCTCTAATAAATTAAACTTTCAGTCCTTTCTGACTTGTTCACACAGTGCAATTAACCAGTTCCAGAGTAACTATTAATCAAAAAGCCACTTAATCTTTACTCTATTTACATGACACCTTGTTAACATTATTGGTTATACAGTTCTCCAATTTTTCCATTTTCATTTCCCAAATTTCTTACTCTTGTAAATGGTTTGTCTTCCTGCCTTATGACATTTGTGTTTTTACCTTGAGCTGTTATGAGAGTTTTTAGAGTATTTTGGATTCATTTTCTGCTGAATGAAGGAATAGAGTCTATATACCTCAGAAAAGAGAATAGGGAATATTTTTGTTTGTTTGTTTTCGTTTTTTTGTTTGTTGTTGTTGTTTTTGATATGGAGTTTCGCTCTTGTTGACCAAGCTGGAGTGCAATGGCGCAATCTCAGCTCACTGCAACTTCCGCCTCCTGGGTTCAAGCTATGCTCTTGCCTCAGCCTCCTGAGTAGCTGGGATTACAGGTGCTCACCGCCACGCCCAGCTAATTTTGTGTATTTTTAGGACAGACGGGGTTTCATCGTGTTAGCTAGGCTGGTCTCAAACTCCTGACCTTAGGTGATCCGCCCGCCTCGGCCTCCCAAAGTGCTGGGATTACATGCGTGAGCGTCCACACCCAGCCAATATTGGTGCCCTTAAGTAAAAGAAACAAGTATAGAGAAGATAGACTTCGCAAGTACAAGAAAAATAAATAACATTATAAAATAGGCCTCAATAAATCAGGCCACCACATTAGAGGATTACAGGGGAAAGTCATACTCCTAGCAAATTGGAATGGTGTGTGTGTGTGTGTGTGTGTGTGTGTGTGTGAGAGAGAGAGAGAAGTAAAAGATGAAAGAGAGAGGAAAAAATAGATAGAAAAACAGAAAGACTAACTGGTTTTGTTTTTGTGTTTCTTATGTCTAGTTAGCTTTAATAAACTCTTTTTTTATCAGTTGGTAAATCAAATGTGAAAAAGAGAATAATAATGTACTAATAAAGTATAAAACCCCTAACTCAATAGGGTGATCCTGTGGGAGTGGGGTTACTGAAAATAGGAAGATTAGTATGATTTTTTTGTTTGTGTTTCTTATTGGAAGAAAACAGACATTTTTTTTTCCTCCAAAGATGGGCAAGGCCCCAAAGTCCCTTTTTATAGTACTTTCAAACTACAAACATAACTAATGTTATAGAATGTCTTCTTTGTTCATAAAGCACATGATTAATCTGAGCAAATCCACAATGAATTGTGTTTAAATGCGCTGTGTCATCGGCATGGCCTTTTCTTTTCAATTAAAAGAATGCCACAAATTAAACCATAGCAATATTTGAATGAATTATGCATAGTTTCTAATTAGGAAGAGTGGTGTACTTATTTTTAGGACATTCGTGAATTTTTAAAGAATAAAAGAAAGTGGACTGAATTCACAAGTTAAATGTGCAGTAGAATTTAAAGACAACCGTCCATTAAATATGCTGCCACTGTGCGTTATCTACTTAATAGCATGGAGAATTAGATCAAATTATTTTCCAACTGCATCTTAATTGTACATATGATCCAATTTTATGTGACATTAAGTTTTCTTAAACAATTTATTGGTGCTTCCTAAAATTATTTCCAGCAAAAAATATTTACATCTGTGTTTATACAATAGAAATTGGAAAAATATGAATTTTTAAGTAGTTCTATAAAAAAATGCAGTGACTGAATAAAAGTAATCAGTAATTGATTATCCATCTCTAGGTAGGCCAACTTCAAAATTATTAAATCAAGAAATAAGAAAAATGTTGCTGTAAGTTTTCTTATGTTCCTACTTAAAATATTATTTTAAAAATGTATAAACATATATAGGTATATGTATTTGTTATTGATTAGAAGCGCCAAAAATCAGAATACCTCCTCAAATGGATATTTCGTTTTAAAACTTTTGTCTTCTGCAGTAAAAGTAAACTATCTGAAACTTGATGATACTTAATACATTTATTATGAATTAATAATTATTTTATTAGCATTTTCAAATGTCAGAGGATGTGACTAATATTCTAATGTAATAATTTTCCAATAATATTACTTGTCCAAATGTAATAACATAAAAGGAAGGAATTCCTTTTTGCCTTCACGATTAATATGGTTTTCTAAAAATTAAAAATATAGATACAATTAATCTGAAAAATTAAATTTTTCTCGCTGCAAAGCACATGAACAGACGTTGCTTCAAAATAGTTGTGTGTGTGTGTGTGTTTTGCTAATGAGATTACTAAAAAAGGGGCCCTAAGTCTAAAGAATAGGGAGGCTTTTAAATTTTTAAAAAATGAGATCATAACTGTAAGTGATTCCTTATTTTGAGCCTTTTGAAAAGTCCCGGTCCTTCTAATACTTATAAAAATAGAATATCATCTGTAAACTTAAATGTATAGAATTATAAACAATCAATAGTACAATAATTGTCCAGAAATCCTTTTCCAGTCAATTTTTCATCTTTTTTCAGAAGTATATGCTGACAAATGCAGATTACATAAAACAAGGACTTTCCTCATAGTGAGTCTTATATGCAAGGACTGCTTAAAAGTGTCTTAGATGCAAACTATTATCGCTCTGAATAACTTTAAGTAATTCCAGGTAACATATAAAAGGTATACTAAGTGAAAGAATTTTACAAGTATAAAGCTCATCCTGGAAAAATACTTAGAGCATATGAATAAAATACCATAGGGAGTGAAGTGCTTTACATGGATTTTCTCTTAATCATTTTTTCCATATACAACTTCCAACAAAAATTAAAAAGGTGTATTGTAATTTTTAAAATAAAATAATGAGTCCCATATTAAAAAATGCCTTAAGAATTTAAAATTATGACACAATTATAATTTTAAAGATATATGTACATATGTATGCCTATATGTGTGTATATGAGTATTTACATATATATGTAAATAATTATTTTCAAATCATTCATTAATGCAGACCCAAAAGTTAATATTCACCTTTCAAATTATATATTATTCGTTTGAGATATTCCCTGTATCTGTTTAGATTTCAGAGCTAATTTGAATCTTTTAGAGACCATCTTTATTACTGTAAAACTCTAGAGATTTTGCATTAAGACAATCTGCTGGAGACATCTTTGTATCCTGAAAGAGCTGTGTATGGTTACCATCTCAAAGGAACTACTTTCTATATATTTAAGAAATATATTACCTTGGCCGGGCGCGGTGGCTCAAGCCTGTAATCCCAGCACTTTGGGAGGCCGAGATGGGCGGATCACGAGGTCAGGAGATCGAGACCATCCTGTCGAACACGGTGAAACCCCGTCTCTATTAAAAAGTACAAAAAAAAAAAAAAAAAAACTAGCCAGGCAAGGTGGCAGGCGCCTGTAGTCCCAGCTACTCGGGAGGCTGAGGCAGGAGAATGGCATATGGCATAAACCCGGGAGGCAGAGCTTGCAGTGAGCCGAGATCCGGCCACTGCACTCCAGCCTGGGCGACAGAGCAAGACTCCATCTCAAAAAAAAATAAAATAAAATAAAAAGAAATATATTACCTTTAAAACATTATTTTCTTTTAAAATTCCAGGTATATTAGAAGCTTGGAAGAAAACAATTTGTAAACATGAATAAATTTATTTTCATATGTTTTAGAAACTGTCACTGTCCCAAAATTCTATTTGTTCCCTCCCCAAATAATTTTAATAAATACAATCTGCCTTGCCATTTATGTTTTTTTTTTTTTTTTTTATTTTTTTCACCCTTGATCATTGGCTTCCTTCGTAGTCACCATTGTAGTCTGAAAACTCTTGGCACATACAGAAATCTTTAGCCAGGTGAAATATTCTTAATATTTTATTTCTACTGTTTGTATTTTTACTGTTAAACTTCTGACATTCTATATACTAACCCATCACCCCAACTATATTTTTTGAATATGTTCTCTGATATTAATAACAGATATGATAACTTTTAAAATTAAAGAGTGTCTTTTGGGGAGTAAGAGGTATGACATACAGAAAGATATAGGTACAAAAAAGATGCGTTCAAAATTTAGAAAACCAACTAAAGAATAGAACACATGTTCAATTTTCTCTTCAATCTAAATTTTTGAAACGCGTTTGTGTACAGACATTTTACATGGTAAAAATTCCCATGGACCTGCATTTATAGAAATGTAAAAAATTTGGTGACGTTAGAAGAGGCTAGAAAATCTCTGTGATCATACTATATATGATGACAATGTTGAATAAAATAAAACAAAAGAAAACTAGAGTTCAAGAAAATGAACTGTTCACACTGTTGAATTATCCTTTTGTTACCCTAATACTCAGAATTTGATACATACAACCAAAGATGTTACACTAACAATGAAAACTAGTTTCCTACTGGTTGAACTGCTATTTGATCTTATATTTAAAAATTTAAAAAAACTACATTTAACCCTGAAACGACACACAATTATAGTCATCAAATCCCCATGCAGTTAAAAATCCACATATAACTTTTGACTGCCCCAAAACTTAACTACGAATAATAACCTACTGTTGACTAGAAGCCTTACTGATAATATAAATGGTAAATTAACACACACTTTGTATTTTATATGTATTGTATGATGTATTCTTACCATAAACTAGAATAAAGAAAATCTTCTTTAGAAAATTATAAGAAAAAAATACATTTACAGTATTGTAATGTTTTTAATCATTAATACCATAAGTGTATTTTACCCATTTTTAAGATGTAATACCTGTCTGAAATGACAGGAAACTACAGCTGCCGACCCAAATTAATGGTACATATCAAGCAATTCAACTTTTTCTTGTATTGTCATGACTTTTTTTCTGCTTTCTGGGAACACTTTCAGCATCATTAGTGGCACTTAATTTTGGTCCCATGGTGTTACTCAAGGTTTATGGTATTGCACTGTACATGATTGCAAAATACACATGAGAACTGCAAGAGATCACTTTTCACTGCAAAATGTAATTTACTGGAAAGAGGAACTGCTCACATGGCCATGATGAGCGTCACATAGCGTTTTAAGCAGATACTCGCAATGGGAGATCATCAGAATAGCAACAGGAGGTGGCTGTGAAATTATTACAGTAGTACTGTATGGAATAGAGTCAATTTTATGCTGTAATTTAATATTGTATCTTTATGTTTGTTTACATTTCTCCCAACTGTGAATGGTGCCATGGATGGTCTGAAGTGTTTGTGTGTATATGCTTTGATAAATGTCAACTGCTTATAATAGATTTGTGTATATTTTATGGTAAGAAAAAATAGATTGATGTGTGCATGTATATTATGCATTCATGACATCTCTAACTTTTTTCTTTTTTTTTTCAATTGTTCTAGGCTACAGTTTGTGAGTTTTTTCAATTTTTTAAACATCTGTTAAAAATGTTCTAATATATTTATTGAAGAAAGTCCACATATAAGTGGTCCTGGGCAGTTCAAACCTGTGTTGTTCAAGGATCAACTGTAAAATATATATATATA
>NW_012106620.1:1305787-1323618 GCF_000951045.1 Mandrillus leucophaeus
TTTTTTTCTTTTATTATTATTATTATACTTTAAGTTCTGGGATACATGTGCAGAACCTGCAGGTTTGTTACACAGGTATATATATGCCATGGTGGTTTGCTGCACCCATAAACTAGTCATGTACCTTGGATATTTCTCCTAATGTTATCCCTCCTCTTGCCCCAACCCCTAGCCAGGCCTCAGTTTGTGACGATCCCCTCCCTGTGTCCACATGTTCTCATTGATCAACTCCCACTTATGAGTGAGAACATGCAATGTTTGGTTTTCTGTTCCTTGTAAGTTTTCTGAGGATGATGGTTTTCAGCTTTATCCACGTCCCTGCAAAGGATACAAACTCATCCTTTTAATGGTTGCATAGTATTCCATTGTGTATATATGCCACATTTTTTAAAATACATTCTATCATTGATGGGCATTTGGGTTGGTTCCAAGTTTTTGTTATTGTGAATAGTGCTGCAATAAACATACATGTGCATGTGTCTTTATAGTAGAATGATTTATACTTCTTTGTATATATACTCAGTAATGGGATTGCTGGGTCAAATGTTATTTCTGGTTCTAGATCCTTGAGGAATCACCACACTGTCTTCCACAGTGGTTGAACTAATTTACACTCCCACTAACCGTGTAAAAACATTCCAATTTTCCACATCCTCTCAAGCTTCTGTTGTTTTCTGACTTTTTAATGATTGCCATTCTAACTGGTTTGAGTTGGTATTTCATTGTGCTTTTGATGTGAATTTCTCTAATGACCGGTGATGATGAGCTTTTTTGCGTATGTTTGTTGGCCGAATAAATGTCTTCTTTTGAGAAGTGTCTGTTAATATCCTTTGCCCTCTGTTTGGTGCGTTGGTTTTTTTTTTTTTTTCCTTGTACATTTCTTTAAGTTCCTTGTAGATTCCAAATATGAGCCCTTTGTCAGATGGATAGTTTTCAAAAATGTTCTCCCATTCTGTAGGTTGCCTGTTCACTCTGATGATAATTTCTTCTGCTGCGCAGGAGCTCTTTAGTTTAATTAGATCCCATTTGTCAATTTTGGCTTTTGTTGTCATTGCTATTGGTGTTTTAGTCATGAAGTCTTTGACCATGCCTATGTCCTGAATGATATTGCCTAGGTTTTCTTTTAGGGTTTTCAAGGTTTTAGGTCTTACGTTTAAGTCTTTACTCTATCTTGAGTTAATTTTTGTAAGGAAGGGATCCAGTTTCACTTTTCTGCATATGGCTAGCCAGTTGTCCCAGCAGCATTTATTAAACAGAGAATCCTTTCCCCATTGCTTTTGTCAGGTTTGTCAAAGATCAGATGGTTGTAGATGTATGGCATTACTTCTGAGGCCTCTGTTCTGTTCCATTGGCCTACATATCTGTTTTGGTACCAATACCACGCTGTTTTGGTTACTGTAGTCTTGTAGTATAGTTTGAAGTCAGGTAGCGTGATGCTTGCAGCATTGTTCTTTTTGCTTAGGATCATCTTGGTTTACGGGCTCTTTTTTGGCTCCATATGAAATTTAAAGTAGCTTTTTCTAATTCTCCAAAGAAAGTCAATGGTAGCTTTATGGGAATAGTATTGAATCTATACATTACTTTGGGCAGGATGGCCATTTTCATGATATTGATTCTTCCTATCTATGAGCATGGAACGTTTATCCATATGTTTGTGTCCTCTCTTACGAACTTGAGCAGTGGTTTGCACTTCACTTTGAAGAGGTCGTTCACATTTCTTGTACATTATATTCTCAGATATCTTATTCTGTTTGTAGCAATTGTGGATGGGAGTTTATTCATGATTTGACTCTCTATTATTGGTGTATATGAATGCATGTAATTTTTGCACATTGATTTTGTATCCTGAGACTTTGCTGAAGTTGCTTATCAGCTTAAGGAGTTTATGGACTAAGACAATAGGGTTTTCTAAATATACAATGAGTTCATCTGCAAACAGAGACAATTTGATTTCCTCTCTTCCTATTTGAATATCCTTTATTTCTTTCTCTTGCTTGATTGCCCTGGTGAGAATTTCCAATACTATGTTCAATAGTAGTGGTGAGAGAGGATATCGTTGTCTTGTGCCAGTTTTCAAAGGGAATGCTTCCAGCTTTTGCCCATTCAGTATGATGTTGGCTGTGATTTTGTCACAAATAGCTCTTATTATTTTGAGATACGTTCCATCAATACCCAGTTTATTGAGTGTTTTATCATGAAAGGATGTTGAATTTTATCAAAGTCCTTTTCTGCATCTATTGAGATAATCATATGGTTTTTGTCCTTAGTTCTGTTGATGTGATGGATTACATTCATTGATTTGTGTTTGTTGAACCAGCCTTGCATCCCAGGAATAAAGCTGACTTAATTGTGGTGAATAAGCTTTTTGATGTGCTGCTGGATTTGGTGTGCCAGTATTTTATTGAGGATTTTCACATTGATATTCATCAGGGATATTGGCCTGAAATTTTCATTTTTTTTGTTTTGTCTTTGCCAAGTTTTGGTATTAGGATGACTCTGGCATCATAAAATAAGTTAGCGAAGAGTCTCTCATTTTATATTGTTTGGGATAGTTTCAGAAGGTATGGTTCCCACTCTTCTTTGTACTTCTGGTAGAATTCGGCTGTGAATCTGTCTGGTCCTGGGCTTTTTTTGGTTGATAGGGTATTAATTACTGCCTCCTTCATTCTTGTCTTCTGCTAGCTTTTGAATTTGTTTGCTCTTGCGTCTCTAGTTTTTTAAATTGTGATATTAGGGTGTTGATATGAGATCTTTCCTATGGGCATTTAGTGCTATAAATTTCCCTTTAAACACTGCTTTAGCTGTGTTGCAAAGATTCTGGTACATTGTGTCTTTGTCCTCATCAGTTTCAAATAACCTATTTATTTCTGCCTTAATTTTGTAATTTACTCAGTAGTTATTCAGGAGCAGGTTGTACAGTATCCATGTAGTTGTATGGTTTTGAGTGAGTTTATTAATCTTGTGTTCTAATTTGATTGTACTGTGGTCTGAGAGATTGTTTATTTTGATTTATGTTCCTTTATATTTGCTGAAGAGTGTTTTATTTCCAATTATGTGGTCAATTTTAAAATAAGTGCTATATGGTGCTGAGAAGAATGTATATTCTGTTGATTTGGGGTGTAGAGTTCTGTAGAAATCTACTAGGTCTGCTTGGTCCAGAGCTGAGTTCAAGTCCTAAACATCCTTGCTAATTTTCTGCCTCATTGATCTGTCTAATAATGACAGTGGTGTTTTAAAGTCTCCAATTATTTTTGTCTGGAAGGCTCAGTCTCTTTGTAGGTCTCTAAGAACTTGCTTTATGAATCTGGGTGCTCCTGTATTGGGTGCATATATATTTAGGATAGGTAGCTCTTCTTGTTGCAATGATCCGTTCACCATTATGTATCACCCTTCTTTGTCTTTTTTAAAATCTTTTTTGGTTTAAAGTCTGTTTTATCAGAGACTAGGATTGTAACCCCTGCTTTTTCTTTTTCTTTTTCTTTTTCTTTTCTTTTCTTTTCTTTTTTTTTTTTTTTTTGCTTCCCATTTGATTGGTAAATATTCCTCCATTCCTTTATTTTGAGCCTATGTGAGTCTTTGCATGAGATTGGTCTCCTAAATACAGCACAATTATGGGTATTGACTCTTTATCCAATTTGCCAGTCTGTGTCTTTTAACTGGGGCATTTAGCCCATTTATATTTAAGGTTAATATTGTTATGTGTGAATTTGATCCTGTTCTCATGATACTAGCTGGTTATTTTGCATATTAGTTGATGCAGTTTCTTCATAGCGTTGTTGTTCTTTGTATTTTAGTATATTAGTGGTACCAGTTTTTCCTTTCCACATTTAGTGTTTCCTTCAGGAGCTCTTGTAAGGCGGGCCTGATGGTTATAAAATCCCTCAGCATTTGCTTGCCTGTAAAGGTTTTTATTTTTCCTTCACTTTAAAGCTTAGTTTGGCCAGATATGAAATTCTGGGTTGAAAATTATTTTTTTTAAGAATGTTGAATATTGGCCCCCACTCTCTTCTGGCTATAGGGTTTCTTCAGAAAGATCTGCTGTTATTCTGGTGGGCTTCCCTTTGTGGATAACTCGAGCTTTTTCTCTGGCTGCACTTAACATTTTTTCGTTTGTTTCAACCTTGGTGAATCTGACGATTATGTGTCTTGGGGTTGCTCTTCTCGAAGAGTATTTTAGTGGTGTTCTCTGTATTTCCTGAATTTGAATGTTGGCCTGGCTTCCCGCCTTCAGCCCCCTTTCCAGGGGAGTGAATGGTTCTGTCTTGCTGGGGCTCCAGGTGCCACTGGGGGGGGAAAAAAAGAAAAACAAACAAACAAAATCCTCCTGCAGCTAGCTAGCTCAGTGTCTCCTCAAATGGCCATCCAGTTTTGTGCCTGAAACCCAGGGCCCCAGTGATGTAGGCACCCGAGGGAATCTCCTGGTCTGTGGGTTGCAAAAACTGTGCGAAAGCGTAGGAAAAAGCATAGTATGTGTGCTAGATAGCACTGTCCCTCAAGGCACAGTCCCTCATGACTTCCCTTGGCTAGGGGAGGGAGTTCCCCAACCCCTTGCACTTCCTGGGTGAGACGATGCCCCACCCTGCTTCAGCTCACCCTCTGTGGGCTGTCCCCATTGTCTAACCAGTCCAAATGTGGTGAGCCAGTATCTCAGCTGGAAATGCAGAAATCACCCACCTTCTCTGTTGGTCTCACTGAAAGCTGCAGACCAGAGCTGTTCCTATTCGGCCACTTTGCCTAGAACCCCGCAACTTAATTATATATCTTTTAATCAATGTTTTCCCGTCTTCTTCTCCTTTCTAACCATCCCAGCTTTCAGAAAACACCAGTCTAATGTCTACTTTCATGCCATTAACTTTTAAGATTCTACATATGAATGATGTCATGCAGTATTTATTTTTCTGCGTCTGGCTTATTTCACTTAAAATGTCCTCCAGGTTTATCTGTGTTGTAAGAAATGGCAGTATTTCATCCCTTTCTACAGCTGAGTAATATTTATTTTTTTGTGTACATGTGTATTTATGTACACATACATGCACACATGCATATATATATATATATAACATTTTCCTTATTCATTCATCCATTGAAGGTCACATAGATTGATTCTATGTGTTACCTATTGTGCTGTAATAAACAATGGAGTGTAGATATATCACACATATGTGTCTATCTTTCTGTGTGTGTGCACGTGTGTGTGTGTCTTCTTAAAAAACATATCTAATAATCAAAATTTTTACTCCTCACCATATTGCTGATAGCTTTTGATAATTGGATAATTTTTGACATAGGTTTCTACTTTGTAGTCTATTATGATTATTTCAGCTTGATTATATTTTATAACTGGTTCAATTCTTCTGGTAAGAAATAAGATAAATAGCCACATGTTTGTTTTTTAACCTTCCCTCAAGTCTGTGTGAAGCCCGTAGGCATGGTACACAGACCAAAGCAGATAGGCTAAGGTGACTCCTATATAAATAGTGTGTAATATTTCTACTATCTAGTTGAAATTCTTTGATATGCTGATTTTAGGGTTATTTATGATTCCCGAATTTAACTCCTAGAGAAGATGAAATTGGTACTTAACATATAGGCTTACTGCTTTGATGTCAACCCTGGTTATACTACAAACTAGATGTGTGAAATTGACTTTGAATTAGCTTTAAGATCTTGAGTACATAAACTAACTTTTTCATGTTTCTCTTTTCATATACTAAGTAAAAGTATATGAGATAATATACTTTTGAATGAGATAATATTTAATTTTTCATGATACTAAAGCCACCCATTTTTTAGTGAAATGGGAGTTCACCAAGTACCAATTCTCCCATCTGTGTCTGTTGCCTTTCTTCTTAATGTTCAGAAATTCTTTGGTATACCCTGAGAACAAGAAAAATACAAGGATGTCCTCTCTCACTACTCGTATTCAACACAGTACTGGTAATCCTAGCAAGAGCAATCAGACAAGAGAAAGAAATAAAAAGCATCCAAAAAGAAGAAGTCAAACTATCGCTCATTGATAATAGATGGTATACACAGAAAACCCTAAAGAGTCCACCAAAAGACTTGTGGAACTAATAAACAGATTCAGTATTTTCAGGATAAAAAAAAAATCAATGTACAAAATTTAGTGGCTTTTTTATACACTGATAATATTTTAGGTGATAACCAAATCAGGAATACAATCCCACCTAACGTGGCCACAAAGAAAATAAAATACCTAGGAATTTACCTAATATAGGAGGTGAAAGATCTCTACAAAAAGAAGTACAAAATGCTGAAGAAATCAGAGATCACACAAATACATGGAAAAACATTTTATGTTCATAGATTGGAAAAAGCAATACCATGGATTGGAAAATAGCCATACTGTCCGAAGCAATTGAAAGATTCAACACTATCACTATCACTATCAAAATACCAACCTTATTTTTCACAGAATTAGAAAAAACAAACAAAAACAAACAAACAAAAAAACTATTCTAAATTTTATTTAGAAGGAAAAAGGTGCCAGAATAGCCAAAGCAATCCTCAGCAATAAAAGTAAGACTAGAGGCATTACATTACCCGACTTCAAAATACACTAAAATGTTGCAGTACCAAAACAACATGCTACTGCAGTAAAAACTGGCCCATAGATAAGTAGAACAATTAGAGAACTCAGAAATAAACCCTCAAGTCTACCGTCACCTGATGATTGAAAAATATTAACAAAAATAAGCAATGGGGAAAGGATTCCTTTTTCAATAAATGGTGCTGGGATAACTGTCTAGCCATATGTAGATTAAAAGACACTGTACCTCTCATTTTATACAAAACTTAAGATGGATTAAAAAATTTAAACATAAGAGAGAAAACTGTAAAAATTTTAGAAGAAAATCTAGGAAATACCCTTCAACATAGTCTTTGGCAAGGAATTTATGGCTAAATACCCAAAAGCAATTGCAACAAAAACAAAAACTGATAAATGAGTTCTAATTAAAGAGCTTCTCCACAGTAAAAACAAAATAACAGCAGGAACACCAAAAACAACAATTACCAACATAATAAATGGAAAGCTTACAGAATGAAAGAAAATATTCACAAACTATGCATCTGACAAAGGTCTAATATCCAGTATCTACAAGGAACTTAAACAAATCACCAAGCAGAAAAAAAAAAAAAAAAACAAAAAACAGATCAAGTGAAAATGGACGAAGGACATGAACAAAGACTTCTTAAAAGAAGACATACAAATGGCCAACAAACATGAAAAAAATGCTCAACATCACTAATCAGAGAAATGCAAATCAAAATCAATATGAGATACCATCTCACGCAAATCAGAATAATGATTTTTTAAAAGTTGAAAAACTACAGATGCTGGTGAGGCTGTGGAGAAAAGGAAACACATATATTGTTGGTGAGAAAATAAAGCAGTTAAGGCACTGTGTAAAGCAGCTTGGGGATTTCTCAAAGGACTTAAAATAGAACTACCTTTTGACTCAGCAATCCCGCTACTGGGTATATACCTCAAGGAAAATAATTCATTCTATTAAAAGACACATGTACCTGCACATTCAATGCAGCACTAATCACAAAAACAAAGACACAAAATAAATCTAGGCACCCATCCACATGGATTAGATAAAGAAAACTGGTACATATACACAATGGAATACTATTCAGTCATAAAAAAGAACAAAATTACGTCCTTTGCAGCAACCTGCATGGAGCTGCCATTATCCTAAGCAAACTAATGCAACAACAGAAAATCATATACCTCATGTTCTCACTTACAAGTGAGAGCTACACACTGAATAAATTGAACATAAGGATGAGAACAATAGACACTGGAGACCACTAGACAGGAAGAAGGAGGGAGGGAAGAGCTGAAGAACCACCTGCTGGGTACTATGCTTACTACCTGTGTGACAGGATGTTAGGAATCCAAGCCTTAGCATCACACAATTTACCCATGTAACAAACTTGCATATGTACCCCTTAGTCTATACAAAAGTTGAAATTATATAAAAATTATTTTACTTAGAGAGGCTTTTTATAGGTGTTATGGCTCTATAAATTATATGCTGAGGAAGGCTTGAATCTGGACTCAGAAGTTAAAACTCGTTTGGCTTTTGCTGAAAGCTATTTTAAAATTATAATCTTCTGGCATTGTTTTAGAAAAGTAGAAATGGTAAAGGTAAACTGGGTTGAAAATTTATATTGTACACCCAAATGTGCAACAGAAACATAATTTCCTTTTTAAATATAGTTTATCTGCTCCCTGTCATAAGCTGTTCTCAACAAAGTGCCAAAAAATTCTCACACCAGTTTCTTCTGGCTTAAATAAAGTTTTTGGAGAGATGAGTCCTTGAAGGGGATTTTTTTCTCTGTTTTATTCTCCTTAAATATGGTGAAGGGGAAAGAATTTGGTTACAATAAAAAGAAAATGGAAAAAAAAGAAAAGTCAGTTTTGCCTTTGCGCTTGAAAGCTTCCAGGTATAGCACATATGTGTTGTTTCTCTGAGCAACTATATTTCTATATCCTTATACTTCTTATTCTACTGATTGACTTCATTGCCTGGTGGGAACTTCACACAGTAAAAGTTGTAGCTTAAGGTTCTTAGCAGAAGCTGGCTTGGAATTCCAGTGATACTAGAAGCCTGACGCTTAGATCTATATGCCCAGCCTGATGCTTAGCCCACTCTGACTATTGCCTAGAAGAGCTTGACATTTTAAGGAGGAAAATATGAATAAAACAGATCAAAATTTTAATATAGTGTTTCGATGTATTAAGTTTATATTGGAAAAAATGTTTAATTAAAATAGAGATGGTATATGATTGCTAAGGAATATTTACTTATTAATATATGTGTAAACACATACATTTTATGTCCATATACAAACATGCCTTATTTCATTGTGGTTTGTTCTGTTACATCTGATCTTGTGTTTCTGACACATTGAGTTTGTGGGGATGCTGTGTTCAGGAAGTCTATTGGTGCCAATTCCTTCGCATCTTGCTCACTTTGTATCTCTGCATCACATTTGGGTAATTCTTGCAATATTTAAAAGTTTTTCATTACTTTTGTATCTATCACGGTGATCTATGATCAATACCCTTTGATGTTATATTGTAATTTTGTGTGGCACCATGAGTCATGCCTGTCAAGGACGACAAATTCAATAAATAAATGTCGTGTGTGTTCTAGCTGCTCCACCAACTACCCCTTCTTCTATTTCCCTTTCTCTCTTTGGGCCACTTTATTTCCTGAGACACAACAATATTGAAATTAGGCCCATGAGTAATAACCCTACAATACTCTGTTAGTGTTTAAGTCAAAGAAAGAGTCCCATGTCTCTCTCTTTAAATCAAAAACCAGATATGAGTAAGCTTAGAAAGGAAGGCATGCTGACAGCTGAGGTAGGCAGAAAGCTAGACCTCTTGAGCCAGACAGCCAACTAGTGAATGCACAGAAAAACTTCTTGATGGAAATCAAAAATGCTACTACAGCAAAAATACCTATAATAAGAAAGTGAAATAGCCATTGATAGGGAAAAAGCTTTCATGGTCTGAATAAAAAGACAAATGGGTCAGAACATTTCCTTAAATTAAAGCCTACTCCAGAGGAAAGCTTTAATTCCATGAAGGCTGAAGAGGTGAGAAAGCTGCAGAAAATGTAAAGAAGCTAGCAGATGTGGTCTCCTAACATCCATGTGTAAGGTGAAGTAGCAAGTGCAAATGTAGAAGCTGCAGCAAGATATCCAGAAGAGCTAGTTAAGACCATTGATGAAGGTGGTTTAACTAAATGACAGATTTTCAATGTAAACCAAACAGCCTTCTCTTGGATGAAGATGTCATCTAGGACTTTCATAGCTAGAGAGGAGAAATTTCTGGTTTCAAAACTTCAAAGAAGAAGCTAACTCTCTCATTAGGGACTAAGGCAGCTGGTGACTTTGAATTGAAGCCAATGATTATTTAACATTCAAAAAAACCTAGGACCCTTAAGAATTATGCTAAATCTACTCTGCTTTGTTTTATCATTGCCACATCAAAACTGGAACGACAGTACATCTGTTTATAGCATTATTTCCTGACTATTTTAAAATCACTGTTGAGATGTTATCAAAATAATTGTTTTCAAAATTGTGCTGTTCAGTGACAATGCACCTAGTTACACAGGAGCTCTGATGTAGATGTACAAGGAGATTAACATTGTTGTTATGCCTGCTAATACAATATTCATGAATCAAAGACTAATCTTGGTTCTCAAGTCTTATTATCTAAGAAATACATTTTGTACAGCTATAGCTTCCATAGACAATGATTCCTCTGATGGATCTGGGCAAAGTAAGTTGAAAACCTTCTTGAAAGGATTCACCATTCTAAGTGCCATTAAGAACATTTGCCATTCATGGAATGAGATCACAGTAGGAACATAAACAGGAAATTGGTAGAAGTTGTTTCCTACCATCATCGATGGTTTCGAGTGGCTCAAGTTTTTGGTGGAGAAAGTAACTGTAATATGGTTGAAATCGCAAGTAAACTAGAATTACAAGTGAAGTCTGCAAATGAGACTGGAATTCCGCAATCTAATGACAAAACTTTAATTCATGTGGAGTTGCTTTTTATGGATAAGCAAAGAAAGTGATTTCTCAATATAGAATCTATTCCTGTTGAATATGTAAACATTGTTGAAGTGACAACACAGGATTTAGACTATTCCACACATAGTTAATAAAGCAGAAGCTGAGTTTGAGAGGATTTACTCCAATTTTTTTCTTTTTGACAGTTTTCACTCTGTTGTCCAGGCTGAAGTGCAGTTCATGACCTCTGTTCACTGCAACCTCCACCTCCTGGGTTCAAGCAATTCTCCTGCTTCAGCTTCCTTAGTAGCTGGGATTACAGATTCATGCCACCATGTCCACCTAATTTTTGTATTGCTAGTAGAGTTGGGGTTTCCCCTTGTTGGCCAGGCTGGTCTTGAACTCCTGGCCTCAGATGATCTCTCTGCCTTGGCCTCCCAAAGTGCTGGGATTACAGGCATGAGCCACCACACATGGCCGGTTGACTCCAATTTTGAAAGAAGTTCTACTATGGGTAAAATGCTATCGAACACCTTGGCATGCTACAGATATTTTTTGTTTTTTTTTTTGTTGTTTGTTTGTTTGTTTGTTTGTTTGTTTTTGGTAAGAAAAGTGCAAATTTGATGTGGCAAACTTCATTATTGCCTTATTTTAAGAAATTGCTGTAGTCACCTCAGCCTTCAGCAACCACCACCCTGAATAGTTGGAAGTCATCAACATCAAGGCAAGATCCTCAACCAGTAAAGCAATTATAACTCACTGAAGGCTCAGAGGATTGTTAATATTTTTTAGCAATAAAGTATTTTTACATTAAGGTATGTACATTGTTTTAGATGTAATGCTATTGCACAATTAATAGACTACAGTATACTGTAGATATAATATTTACATGCATTGGGAAAAGAAAAAATGGTGTGACTTGCTTTATTGTGATATTTGCTTTAATTTAATTTTTATTTTATTTTATTTTATTTTATTTTATTTTATTTTATTTTTCAGACAAAGTCTCGCTCAGTCACCCAGACAGGAGTGCAGTAGCATGACCGCGATCTTGGCTCACTGCTACCTCCGCTTCCCGGGTTCAAGCGATTCTCGTGCCTCAGCCTCCAGAGTAGCTATGATTACAGGCATGCAGCACCCAGCCCAGGTAATTTTTGTATTTTAGTAGAGAAGGGGTTTCACCATGTTGGCCAGGCTGGTCTCAAAATCCTACCTTCAGGTGATTCACCCGCCTCAGCCTCCCAAAGTGCTGGGATTACAGGTATGAGCCACAGCACCCGGCCGATATTTACTTTATTATGGTGATCTGGAACCGAATCTTATAAGATCCCCAAGGTGTGCCTGAATGTATGTTTTTTATTTGTGTAAGTTCTCCTTCAGTAACTCAGGGAATTTGTTCCAACACCTGCTTTGGATGCTCATGTTTTTTATATAAAATGGCATAATATTTTCATAAAACCTGCACACATCTTCTTGTATACTTCAAATAATCGCTAGATTACTTATATACCTAATAAGCACCTAACTATGTAGTTGTTATACTGTATTAATTCTAAATTTGTATTTTTTTAATTTGTTTTATTTTTTAATTTCAGTGGATTCTTGGAGAACAGGTGGTTTTTAGTTACATGAGTAAGTTCTTTAGTGGTGATTTCTGAGATTTTGTGGTTTACACATCACCCAAGCAGTGTACACTGTACCCAATGTGCAGTATTTTATTTCTCACTAATCTCTCACAATTTCCCCTGAGATCTCAAAGTCAATTATATCATTCTTATGCCTTTTCCTTCTCACAGCTTAGCTCCCACTTATGAGTGAGATTATACAATGTTTGATTTTTCCATTCTTGAGTTACTTTTCATAAAATTATAGTCTAATTTCATCCAAGTTGCTGCAAATGCCATTATTTTGTTTCCTTGCATGGCTGAGGTATATCATGTCTGTTAACTTTGCAATTATTTCTTTTGCTGTGCAGAAGCTTTTTAGTTTAATTAAGCCCAATCTATTTATCTTTGTTTTTGTTGCATTTGCTTTTGGGTTGTTGGTCATGAAGTCTCAGTCTAAGCCAATGTCTAGAAAAGTTTTTCCCATGTTATTGTCTAGAATGTTTATGGTTTCAGGTAAGGTTTAAGTCCTTGATCCATCTTGAGTTGATCTTTGTGTAGGTGAGAGTTGAAGATCCAGTCATTCTTTTACATGTGGCTTTCCAATTAAGTCAGTACCATTTGTTGAATACAGTGTCCTTTCCCCACTTTATTTGTCAAACATCAGTTGGCTGTAAGTATTTGACTTTATTTCTGGGTTCTCTATTCTGTTCCAGTGGTCTATGTGCCTGTTTTTATACTGGTACCATGCTATTTTGGTGAATATAGCCTTACAGAATAGTTTGAAGTCAGGTAATATGATGCCTTTGTATTTGTCTTTTTTGCTTAGTCTTGCTTCGGATATGCGAGCCCTTTTTTAGTTCCATATGAATATGAAGATTGATTTTGTTTAGTTCTGTGAAGAATAATAGTGGTATTTTGATGGGAATTGCATTGAATTTGTAGATTGCCTTTGGCAGTGCGGTCATTTTCACAAGATTGATTTTACCCATTCATGACTGGGGAGTGTCTGCCAGGAGCCCTGTGATGTGATCTGTCTTCATGTCTTTCAGCCATAGATACCAGAACTTCCTCCAGTGGAGGGAGCAGGGGAGTGAAGTGGACTCTCTTAGGGTCCTTGATTGTATTTGTGTTTAGTATGCTGGGTTTGTGCTGGTTGGCCTCCAGTCAGTAGCACTTTGAAAAGTACATCAGCTACGGTTGTATAGAAAGGAATACGTGGTGGCTGGGGCTACAGAGCTCCCAAGAGATTATGTCCTTTGTCTTTGGCAACCAGGGAGGGTAGAGAAAGAACACCAGGTGGGGGAAGGGATAGGCCTGTCTGAGCTCAGACTCTCCCTGGGCAGGGCTTGCCGCTGGGGTGGATTTGGGTGTGGTTCTCAGGCCAATGGACTTATGTTGCCAGGGGGATTTTGGCTGCTTCTGCTGAGTCACACAGGTCTCCAGGGAATTAGGGGAACGCTTGCAATCACAGCCCTCACCCAACTCCCAGGCAGCCTGCAGTCCTAAAGGTCCGGTCTTATTACCACTGTGCCCCCACAACAGCAAGGAGTCTATTTCCAGGCAGCCAGTGACCATGGCTGAGTATTTGCCCCAGACCACCCGCCTCCATGCTGAGAAAGTAAGCGGACTCACAACTTGTTTGGCATCTTAGTGAACTAGCACTGGTGATCCACTTTCTTCAAAAGGTCTGTGGATTCTCTCAGCTTTCCTTGTATGTTGTTGTGGTATTTATTGGAGCAAAAGTTCATGATGTGAGTCACCACACACTGCTCTGTCTGCCTGAGCAGGTGCTGCAAGCTAGTCCTACCTCCTATCCCTCCATCTTATTCCATTTTTTAAGTTTCTGTATTGTTATTTTTTATTGTTTTCTTTCTGAATATTTTTAGTTAGCAGTTGGCTGAATCTGAAGATGTGAAACGTTAGATAAGGAGGGCCAACTGTGTGTGTATGTGTGTGTGTAGTGGTCTGGAATTGCATTTGTACTATCTCCAATGTATGCCTGAATATATGCTTTATATTTGTGTAAATTTTCCTTCCGTATCTTATATATATATTTATACGTGTTTGTATGTACATATGAATATACATATATCCACATCCACATATGCATTTTTTAAATACTTTGTTCAATTTTCCAAACTTTCTGGAAACAAATTATTGTTTTTGCCTTGGGAGGCAGAGTGCAGGTAGATACTCCTGTGCTGTCAGCTCACAAGAGAAACTAAATTACTACCAATGGGACTTTTTGTTCTCACTAAACCAAAATATCTGTCTTCTGATACTGAGAGATAAATTACTGCTGGAGAGTCAATCTAAGATTGGTTTTTAAAAGAGAAAATTAAATGGTAGTAAGCATGTCAGATTGTACTTTTATGACATAAAATGATTTGATCCTGACTTAAAAGTAACCAATAGATGGATTATGTTTAAAGTGGGGCAGCAAGGTCTGCCTCTAAACTACATTATTTTTTCTTTCATTTTAAAATGATGACAGAAATGCTTGAAGTGATTTCTCATGTAATCACTTATTTCATACATGTGTCATTTATCAGTATCTGTGTATGCCAAAAGTGTGTGAAAGTCTGTTTATCATTAATATGCAATTTAATAAAATGTGAATGCTTTAAATTATGGACATAGAATTTTCTTTTTCATTGATTCATGATGCCATGAGAACTAGTGAATAAAGAACAATTTAATCAATTTGCTATGAACATATAGTACATGAAGTTTAGAAGAGGATTATAAAAGAGTTAAATTGATACTATAAATCAAGTAAAAAAAGTAAATTGCTTTTGAAAAAAAGGTAAATTGCCTGTGAAAATGCCCAATGTTTTTTCAACACATTCTGTGGGGAATTTGGCTAATTTATTCTAGATAGATAGATATATAAAGTAAAAAGTGAAGAGAAGGATAATTGAAATAAATATAAGGTTAAAAACTTTAAAAAAATTAAAAACACATATTTTAACTGCTGGGGGGAACAACATGGTATACTAGTAAAACAATACAACTAACCCTATGTTCAAAAGGCTCACTGGCTACAACTTTAACTAATTTACATAATTTATATACCTGAATGACATGGTTGAAATTTGGAACAGGGGCAGGTGTTACAACTGGAGAAAAATTATTTCTTGAAACAGTTATGTGTTATTCCATTTTGCTTTGCTATAAAGGAATACCTGAGTCTGGGTAATTTATAAAGAGTTTTTTAATTGGCTCATGGTTCTGCAGGCTATACAGGAAGCATGACGTTGGCCTCTGCTTAGCTTCTGGTGAGGCCTCAGGGAGCTTTCACTCATGATGGAAGGTAAAGCAGGAGCAGACTCATCATATGGTGAGAGATGGAATGAGAGACAGGGAGCAACAGTGAGAGGAAGGTACTAGGCTCCTTTTTAAACAACTAGATCTTGTGTGATTTCAACAACATGTGGAGGGCACCAAGCCATTCATACAGGATCCAGTCCGGTGACCCAAACACTTCTCACCAGGCCCCACCTCCAACATTGGGGATTACAATTCAATATGAGATTTGGAAGGGACAAACATTCAAACCATATCAAACTATACAATTTGAAATAAAAAAGGTTGCACATTGAGGACACAAAGGCATAAGAATGATACAATGAACTTGGGGGACTAGGATGGAAGGGTGGGAGGGGGGCAAGGGATAAAAGACTACAGATGGGTGCAGTGAATACTGCTCTGGTGATGGGTGCCACAAAATCTCACAAATCACCAGTAGAGAACTTACTGATGTAACGAAACACCACCTGTACCACAACATCTTATGAAAAAGGAAAAAAAGAGTATAAACACATAAATAACGTTGTTACATTAATTAATCTGTATCACAGGCTATGGCTTTGTTTAATTACAAATTTAATACATTGATATATCTTTACATTTTGGTCTATATTATCTATTCCTTCATATTTATTGCTTCTACACTATATATCTACTATATTGTCTTTTCAAACTGCTTTATTTCTTATTAGAAAAGTACCTCTCATAGTATGTTTTCCTTTTAGTATTAAAGATTAGTGTTAATGTTAATTGATATTATTTTACTTCATAAATTTTATTTTTTTCTATTTGATAGATACAATTTTGCCAAAACATTTATTAGCATTTTGTCATTACTTTATCTCTTAAATTGATCTCATGTATTTAATTTAAATATAAAATTTATCAATATGAATGTATCTAGGTATAATTTTAATGATCATTTTCTTAATTTGTAAGCTATTGCATATTTTATTTCTGTCTTGAATTTTAAATGGCGAGAAATTAGATGATGTATTTCCTGTATTATACACTGATATTTGCTTATGTTTATTAATTGTTTTTCTTCACTGTAAATTTTTGGCTTAGGATCATTTTATTTTGTTGTAAAGTATAACCTTTAGAAGCTTTTTTAGTGAGAAGATTTTGATGGTGAATATTCAGTTTTTATTTGTTAAAGTATCTTTTGACCTTTGCTTTTGGAAGACTGTTTAACAACAAAGCCAATATTAGGTTGACAAGTCTTTTCTTATAATTTAAACATCATTTCACACTCTTCTAGTTTTTCTTATTATTGTTGAGAAATCCAGCATCTATTTATATTTCATTTTCCGTCCACTAAGTAGAAAATTATGACTTTGCATTTGTTTAAGGTCTAGCCTAAAATTTAAATCAAACATTGTTAATATTTGAATTTGTACATTTAAGTTAAATTTTTTGTTCTCTTTTTAGATAATACAATCATCTTAGGTCATCTTAGGTAACGTTTTTACCATTCCAAACTTTTTGTTATTTTTATGTTTTAAATTATATTGTTTTCTTTACATATGTAAGACTATTACTACTACATGCGAACTGGTTTAACTTATCAATGAATAAACCCTTTCATCTTTGTTTTCTCCCATCTCAGACTTTCCATATGGAATGATATTCCTTCTCTCTAATTACTATTCTTTTACACTTCTGTTTAAGTTTCCAAAAATTGGAAAGAAAATGGCAAACAAATATACCGAAAAAATAAAGTATATATAACATTTTTTCAAAAATAATTACCTTTAAACACATGAAAATGCTTAAACCTAATTTGTAATAAAAGAAAATAATATGCTTACAGAATATTTTCCACCTATCTAATTATCAATAAGCGAAACGTTTGACAATATACTCTGTTGTCAGGGCTCTGAATAAGCATACATTTTCAAACGTTTGGTGATGGGAATGCAAAATGGTACAATTCTGTGGAGGATATTTTTCAATACCTAACAAAATTACACATGCATTTATTTTTTTAAATTTAGAATCTTATCGATAATTATCAAATAGATACAACATAAATATAAAATAATAGAATGCAACTTTACTTGTCATAATGCAAAATCTGAAAACATGGCAAAAATATAGATGTAAAAATTCTGTTTTATATTTTTGATATTGAAATCATAAATAGTGCCACAATAAACATACGTGTGCATATGTCTTTATAGCAGCATGATTTATAAACCTTTGGGTATATACCCAGTAATGGGATGGCTGGGTCATATGGTATTTCTAGTTCTAGATCCTTGAGGAATTGCCATACTCTTTTCCATAGCGGTTGAACTAGTTTACAATCCCACCAACAGTGTAAAAGTGTTCCTATTTCTCCACATC
>NW_012106620.1:1326003-1328791 GCF_000951045.1 Mandrillus leucophaeus
ACAAGGTTCAAAGAAGAGAAAACGGGTAGAAGACCATTGCAATAGTTCAAGTCAAAGATGTTTCTGGGTCAGACATAGGTGTAGCACTGAAGGTGATGAGCAATAATTACATTTGGGATATATTTAGAAGGAAAGACCAAAAATAATTTAACCTGAATTAGAAAAGATTAAAGAAAGGTTCCCCGGTTCAATGACCGAGTTACTGAAATACAGAATACATGAATTATGTTTTGGGAAAAAAAGAGATTGACATAATCAGTTCTGAATATGTAGAGTTTAAGATATTTACTAAACAACAAAGTGCAGCTTTAATATAGGAGTTAGATATAGCAAGTTGGTGCTCCAGAGAGAAGTCTACGTTAGAGATATAAATATAATGTTTCTTGGAGTATAGATAGTATGTGTATCCTTGAGACAACATGAGATCACTAAGCTGTGCCTGTCGGTAAAAAAGGAAACAAAGCCAAGATCTGGTGCACACCAACTTTAAGAGTGAACAGGAAAGTGATGCTTACATTTTTAACTGAATACACAGTCACTCAGGATAAAATCTTCCTGCAGCTTGATGTGAATATGATCATATACTGGTTACAGGAGTTTAATTAGATGGGTTATTTGACTCCTTGAGTGAACGTCCTGCAACAGATGTAAAAGTCTTTTTAATTTTCTATTTTCTGCTCTTCCATCCTGCTACCAAAGATAAGGTATGACAGCTGTATCTTTAGATATTACCTTGGACCTGGGCAGCAGCATGCACTCACTTTGGGAATGGCCAATTGAATACCAGAGAATGCCTGGATTTTCAGGGACTTTTTGAAATTGTACTCTCATACTAGCTCTGGACTGCTTTCTTCCAGCTTTTTATACAAGATATAAATGTTATCTTGCTTCAGCCCGTGCAATTTTGTATCTTCATTATTTCCAGCTGAAATTAATACTAAGTGATAGATTTCCATTACAGAAACAGATGGTAATGCACCACTTATTTTTATTCTTCTTATAATTAGGAATAAAATATTATCCTTCTGGTTAGATCAATTTAGATCATGTAATACTATCTGAAATATTATTATGAAAAATATGTCTGTTTTTGTTTTTTATTCCATATGTAAAATGAATAGCTATTCCTTATTTAACATCAAATGAGATTAAAATATGTGTATGATAGCATTGAAGCAATCATGGAGCACCCATAGAGTAGACGGGCTGCCAAGAGATTTTGACAGCATAAATTTTAGAAAGGCATTATAAACAGAATTTAAGCATGAGTTTATACTTTAAAATGATAAAGGTTTTTAGTGCTGCTTTACTAAAGTATTTAACAGTACAATTTTGCGAAATACCCTTTTTTTCACGTTATAGAAAATTCAGTAAGGCAGTCTTAAGGCAGCCTTATTATTTCTTGGAACTATTAAGCTGAGTAAAATTTTAAAACAACATGTAGGAGTTTTAGTGGATGAAGTTTGAAAATATACTGAGACAGTCTTTTTTTTTTTTTTTTTTTTTTTAAAAAAATACATGTTTTGGCCATATTAACATTAGCACAAAAGCACTCTAGGTAATTAAAAAAAAATGCCATTGAGACTGTGATATTTGAGACTTCTTTTTTTCTTGAATAGAATAAACAAGCTGCTAAATGTGTTTAAGTTTTTTGTTAAACCCTCGGCAAATAAAATCATGCCTTTGCCTGTAAAAAGCACTGATGAATAAATGTCTCTTTTTCTTCAAAGACCATGCTTGTTGCAAATGAGAATCCAGGTACACAATTACCTGTGATTCAGGAAGGCAGCTGCAAATATATGACACCACTGATACATCTGCAGAAGAAGAAAAAAAAAAAAGCAGATGCTATGATTTTTATTTAGACTCCTTTCAACGAAGAGATGAGGCCCAATAGGAAGAAAAGTCACTAGACAATTAATAAACATTACTTTTCATCTCACTGCTTTACTTTTATTGCCTCATCCTTTATAGTTTTATGGGTTTGTTCTTGCCATCCTAATCTTTCCCTCCTGTAGTTTGGGGTTGATTTAAAATCAGCTTTCCTGTGGCTTTTTTAAGCTAGGGAGTTCTCTATTAATAGTGTGCTTGCCTAGCATTTTTCCTAGATCCTTTACAGCTCTATTTAAGAGTTAAAAAACTGGGTTATAAAATTGAAATATGTTAATATAAAAATGAAGAAAAGGATTTGTCTTAGTATATTAAGAAGATTAAGCAATGGTAGAAGAGTTCTAGATCATCTAGGCTTTAGCTTTTGCTTGTTGGGGCTGCTCTCACATCTCCATAAAGACACTACATGACAGCCCTTCTGCAAGGTCAGGTTATTCTGTCACTGCAAGTGAAAAGCATGGAAGAGATTTATTAGGCAGCAACGAGCATCTGTGTGTTTTATCTTTCTCCAATATAAATACCTAGGAGATGCTTGAAGCAGTGTTTAAACGGAGTTGTAATGAATTATAAATGATGCTAAATCTGAATTGACTTCAAAGTGATGGACTTTTAACATTTAAAAATTTTACCATTGAGGTTGCCTTTTGTTACTTAGCTCTTTTAAGCTTAAATATATAACACATTATGCAAAACTGATATTCAGAGGAATTGATTAAAACAACAGAAATATTATAAGAATAAAATATAAAGATAGAATAACATTTTATTGAAAAAGCATATTAAGAATTAACATATACATACTTTTATTTATTTATTTTTTTTTAGAGGAAGTTTCACTCTCATCATCCAGGCTGGGGTTCAATGGCTTGATCTTGGCTCACTGCAACCTCTGCCTCCT
>NW_012106620.1:1331116-1333685 GCF_000951045.1 Mandrillus leucophaeus
CAGCACAGCAACATGGCACAAGTATACATATGTAACAAACCTGCACGTTATGCACATGTACCCTAGAACTTAAAGTATAATAATAATAATAATAATAATAAAAAAGAAGAAACAGGAGCCGTGTGAGAATACAGAAAGAAGTCTGCTGTCTACAAACCGGGAAGTCAGAAAGTGGGATCTCATCAGAAACTGAATCTGCTGACACCTTGATCTTGTACTTCTCATCCTCCACAACTGTGAGAAATAAATGTCTGTTATTGAAGCCGCCCAGATAATGGTGTTTATTTTACAGTAGCCTTAGCTTATTAGGACAATGGCAGCTATATCTTGAAGGTATTTGAGAATTAAATGAAGTAAAGCTATTAGAACACCACATTACATTTACCACATTTTCCACATTACATTGGTCTATGTTATATTGGTCAATTATTCTATGATATGTTGGTCAATCCTAGACTGCAGCTGGTCAACAACCAAGTATGTCATAGAGGCCCTGCTAGACAATCCAGGATGCGTGGTGTTGCAAGGAAACCGCAGTCACAAAAGCACAGCCAAGATCAGTTAAGCTGGACTAGATTAGTATAATTACTGCCAACCTGTATATTTATGAGTACTAATGTATTCTAGTTTTTAAATCACTAAATTGTGGGTGGCTTAAATCGTTTTACTCCACATTTATATATATATGTGTGTGTGTGTGTGTGTGTGTGTATACATATATGTATATATACACAAACACACATATGTATACTGTAGTTTATTGAAATAAATTATTTAGTATACTATAAATTATTAAGTGCTATGAAAAAATATTAAAGTTAACGAGAAATGCTGAAGTGTTGTGGGGATGAAGTTTTAGTGCTGAATAACATATACAAAGCAGTCCTGATTGAGAAAGTAGTACCTGAGCAAAGACATAACAGATCCAAGTGGATAGCCAGGCTAAAACATGCAATTCAAGCAGAGGGGCAGGTGAATAAATGTCCTAAATTGAAGGTATGTCAGAACAGCAAGGAAGTTAGTGTGTTTGGAGTCCTAAGGAGAGCAGTAAAAGAGGGATACGTCAATGAGGTAGTGGAGGGGGCAACTTAGAAAAGGTGTTTGGCTTTAATTATTAGTGCAATGAAGAGCCACATTGGAGTTTTGAGTAGAAGACTTAAATTATCAGAATTACAATTTAGAAGTTCTACTCAGTTAATATGTTGAGAATAGCTTGCAGAGTGACAAGGTTCAAAGAAGAGAAAACGGGTAGAAGACCATTGCAATAGTTCAAGTCAAAGATGTTTCTGGGTCAGACATAGGTGTAGCACTGAAGGTGATGAGCAATAATTACATTTGGGATATATTTAGAAGGAAAGACCAAAAATAATTTAACCTGAATTAGAAAAGATTAAAGAAAGGTTCCCCGGTTCAATGACCGAGTTACTGAAATACAGAATACATGAATTATGTTTTGGGAAAAAAAGAGATTGACATAATCAGTTCTGAATATGTAGAGTTTAAGATATTTACTAAACAACAAAGTGCAGCTTTAATATAGGAGTTAGATATAGCAAGTTGGTGCTCCAGAGAGAAGTCTACGTTAGAGATATAAATATAATGTTTCTTGGAGTATAGATAGTATGTGTATCCTTGAGACAACATGAGATCACTAAGCTGTGCCTGTCGGTAAAAAAGGAAACAAAGCCAAGATCTGGTGCACACCAACTTTAAGAGTGAACAGGAAAGTGATGCTTACATTTTTAACTGAATACACAGTCACTCAGGATAAAATCTTCCTGCAGCTTGATGTGAATATGATCATATACTGGTTACAGGAGTTTAATTAGATGGGTTATTTGACTCCTTGAGTGAACGTCCTGCAACAGATGTAAAAGTCTTTTTAATTTTCTATTTTCTGCTCTTCCATCCTGCTACCAAAGATAAGGTATGACAGCTGTATCTTTAGATATTACCTTGGACCTGGGCAGCAGCATGCACTCACTTTGGGAATGGCCAATTGAATACCAGAGAATGCCTGGATTTTCAGGGACTTTTTGAAATTGTACTCTCATACTAGCTCTGGACTGCTTTCTTCCAGCTTTTTATACAAGATATAAATGTTATCTTGCTTCAGCCCGTGCAATTTTGTATCTTCATTATTTCCAGCTGAAATTAATACTAAGTGATAGATTTCCATTACAGAAACAGATGGTAATGCACCACTTATTTTTATTCTTCTTATAATTAGGAATAAAATATTATCCTTCTGGTTAGATCAATTTAGATCATGTAATACTATCTGAAATATTATTATGAAAAATATGTCTGTTTTTGTTTTTTATTCCATATGTAAAATGAATAGCTATTCCTTATTTAACATCAAATGAGATTAAAATATGTGTATGATAGCATTGAAGCAATCATGGAGCACCCATAGAGTAGACGGGCTGCCAAGAGATTTTGACAGCATAAATTTTAGAAAGGCATTATAAACAGAATTTAAGCATGAGTTTATACTTTAAAATGATAAAGGTTTTTAGTGCTGCTTTACTAAAGTATTTAACAGTACAATTTTGCGAAATACCCT
>NW_012106620.1:1335271-1345038 GCF_000951045.1 Mandrillus leucophaeus
TATTTTGGCATTAGGTATCTCATGTGCATAACCAGACCTGGCCACACACACACATTATTTAGCCACATAGATTTATTTTATATATAAAAATTTAATTGTTGAACAAAGGGCATATTTACTTTTGATAAATTACAGATTATTATTACCTATTTTTACCTAAATTAGATTGTTATTCTTTCTGATATTAAAAACTTCACATTTTTAATATCAGAAAGCTATACATCTCTATATGATCTTGCTTATTATTTTGGCATTAGGTATCTCATGTGCATAACCAAAAATAATAAATATTTTAGGATTTTATAAAGTATATATCCTTTTATAAATTTCTCCAGAAGTTAAAAAGGAAGTAGAATATAACACCAATTTTTGAATGTGTATTATTTAACTAGATAGACAAATTTAAAAGTAATAAATTACTGATTTCAGATATAACTAGAAGTTAGATGAATTATAAACCTCATAAAACACAAAGCTTATGAAATTCCACAATTCCGGCACTTATTTTATAACCTCAGTTTCCACATTTTAGAAAGGAAATTATAATCATAGTCTCTACCTATCAGAGTTACTGTAAAAATTAAATGAAATTTTGTGCAAATATATTAGTATATCTTCCATCATATAGCAAAGTAAATATTTGCTATTAGATAATGATTTATGTCTTCTCACTTGTTTTATATTTAAAATAAATGTATTGCCTCCATTGTGTCAGACACTATTTTCAACAAGAAAGGTAAAGTTCTTACCTAGACCAAGTTCTTACTTATACAGCGGTTACCTTGCTGTGAAGAGAAAGAGAAAGAGAGAATATTAAAGAAAGTATTAATATCTTTATACTTAATTTATATGTATCTCTTTGGACCCAGATAAAGAATAATACATTAAGTGTCATGAAGGTAAAGAAGGGTAAATTTACTAGAAATAGTTACGTTGGTGTTATGTTGAATAGAGTGGTTAGAACATGTTTTTATTAATGGTAAGTGAACACATTATTTTGATCTATATACTTTAGTATTTCAGTAAGAAGTTTAGTTAAGATCTCTGTGTTTTATTTAAATACTTAGTCACTGGATTGTTTTGATATATATCTGTATTGTTTCTATGTCTATAACACTATTTTAAATCTAGTGAAAATGGGTAAAACATTCTGATTAACTTTAAAATATTTAAATACAGCATAACATACATAAAAGATGCCTAAAATGTGATAACTAAAAAAAAAAAAACAGATGCATTTTGCCTTTTTAAAATCAGATTACCCATTTATAGTACTTAAAAATCTCATTTTTATAATATCATCTGCGTCATAGTCCATGCGGGCAGTGATGGTACAGTAGTGTTGTTCAATTGTCAAAGGTCCCTAATGGGAATAGGGGTCCATGTGAAAGACTGCAAAGATCAGGAATTAAATCATGTCTCATTTGCCTATTTCTACTTTAAAATTTGCAGGTTCTTCCTATAGAACTGGTGATTAAGATGTTAAAGGTGGGTTTGTGGTAATGTGGATGCCACACTGGCCTTATTTTCAACTGACAAGTGAACTTCAATTTTTTGGTCAGTAAAGTCTTCAATTTAGTGTTAATATTCTCTTTTTGCATAGAATGATATACGTGTTTAATTTCTAGTTCTTTTTCTGTAAAGACAACATTCCAGAAGGTATTTGGAAATGGATAGTGGATACAACTTACTGTTTTTTAATTCTATATAAATTTAATAAAATCTTCTAAATTTAGTTTAGTTTAGAGGAGTTATAGACATACTTAAAGACCCAGTTTTCTTATGTTGGGAGAGTGAAAGAATAGAGGAGAATAACTCAATACAGACAGAGAGACTCACAAGGCTTTAGATAGTAAGTATCAGCAAGTGATGGGATGAGAGAAATAATGTCAAAGAACCATGGTAGTGATTAAATCAGTTATGATACATTTTATTAATTATTACATAGAAAGGCATCAAACTCACTAACTCTATAGGAGTAGAGGTTCCATTGTACAGGGTCAAATAAAACTACATTTAAAATATGGGTGTCTATTGGAGAAATGAAATGGAATACAAATTACCTATTCAATTAAATCTAATTGGAAGTAATAATCAAATCAATCTAAACTTTATATTAATGTAATTATACTATTTAAAAGTAAGTATTCTGATTACTGTATTACCTTATTTTCTAAAACACTGACTATAGAACACAGAAGATCATTTGAACTTCTCATTTTGCTTATATACTAACTATATTTATCAGAAATTGTGGGCCGAGTGTGCTGACTCATGCCTGTAATCCCAGCACTTGGGGAGGCTGAGGCAAGAGGACTGCTTAAGCCGGGGAGTTCAAGACTAGCCTAGTAACATAGTGAGACCCCCCATCTCCAAAAAAAGAAAGAAAAATAAGTTGTGAAAAGTATTGGAACAATCCATTCACTGTCAAGATGTTATAATAATGGCGTGTGGTTGTATAGAATGGAAATGTAACTTCAACTCCCTGAGATATGGATAGGAGTATGGCCTACTGAATTTTTCTGTGAAGTAGTGATTTGAAGACATGTTAATACTACCATTAAAGAAAGAACCATGGCTCTGTAGTCTCTTTGATTAGATATCTGGAGATTACAGAATTGAGCAAAGTATTCTCTACCATAAGAACCTAAGTTGTGTGAACTCCAGAAGCAACCATTATAAGACCTTCTTTCTTCATAGGTCAACCTTTTTCTCTTTTTCTGGTGTAATCACTTGGCAAAATGTTACCTTGTTTTAATCTTTTATTCTAGCTCTGCACCTAAACAGTGCAACCAGGAAGGAAATACCTCACAACCATGCTGACTGAACTTATCATAAGTAAAGAATAATGTTAAGTAAAGCTTTAATGCTGCCTACCAATCATATTACACTCCCCTAGCACATGTACTCATTCACTTGCCCACCCTCTGGGTAATTAGTGCCTATTTCTATCCTTCCACAGACTTCCAATAACCTCTTGAATTTTCTGAACTATAATATTGGAATACTTTGTATCAAATTTTTAACTTCCTGTTTTCTCTATCTATCTTCATGGTGTTTGGCATATCTCTTTCAAACAACTAACAAGATCCTCATACAGCATAGCATCATAAGAGAGGAGTCAAATGTGTTTGCATGAGTCAAATAGTGGCATGAATAGATTCATCTTGATTAATGTACTTGGGAGCAAGTATTGACTAGGATAAGGAGTGTAGCTATAATCATCATTAAGTGTTTGACCAGAAATCAAATAGTAGCATCAACATTTGATCAAATGCAAATGTGTAGTGTGATTACAAGTAGGAAACAATGTCATCTTCACCTCAGGGAATGCCAGCCAGGGACGATAATGAAAGGCGGCCTGTTAAGATTTAAATTTATGCCAGTTAAGAAAAAAAAAAAAAAAAATGACTTGACAAAATAAACCTTTAATTTACAGAGAAAAAGGATCTCTGAATTGCTTGCTCAAAATTTAATAGCGTTGGCCAATATTAAGTTATAGTCATTGGTGGGCTGGAGAATCACAATATAAATTACAGCAAAACAAGAACAGTTGATACTCCTGCATACTGGAGTGTATAGATAAAAAAGTATTATCTTTGTACATATGTTATAGCCAAGAAGACTTTTTGCTGCAAACATTTCCATTAACTCTTCTCTACTAATACCATTTTCTCTTAGTTGATAAAACACACCTTCCTCTCTCAAAAAAAAAAAAAAAAAAAAAAAAAAAACTATGATGGTCAGAGAAAGAATGTGCCATATTTTGCAACGTCCCCTCATCTTCTTATGTCACAAATGTATCATTATAAAATAGATTCACAGTGAAATATTTCCATAACATATCACAGCTTAATAATGTTTCATATTTGAGTTAAAGAAATACCACTGATTTTGCTATATCTTAAGTGTAAAGTACTGGAAGTTTATGATTATATAAATGTGGTATAATGCATATCTAATTAACAGATTTGATAGCTGTTTATTAAATCCATATTGGATAATAAAACAATAATTAAATATAAAAATAAGTATAGACTAACTATATTAGTGAAATACATACTAAATTATATTCACATATTGACAAATGCATGCCTATCATTATGGGTATTTCTAGACAGCTAAAGCCCATTCAGAAAATCTGCAAAATGTGCCATAATTTTAATACTCTGGCAAATAACATTTTAAATAATAAATAGTGGATTAAAAATGTTATTATTAAGTTGGCATCTTTGACTTGAGAATTGCCCATTGCTTTTACATTTTTTTTCTGTGTGCTTTCTTAAGGCATTTTGGTTAAGATGGCTCCAAATGGATACATTACCTGAGAGTGTGTAGTTTTAACATAACATTCAAAGACAGGACAATTTTCTAAAACTTTTATTTTTTTTGTATTATCTACTGAAAATAAACTGATAGTTATCAGTTGTCATGCATCATTGCCAGAATATTTGCTACATTCTTTGATATAAGAATTTCATAAAAATATATCCTATAAAGAATTAACAAAATGTTACTTTTTGTATAAAATAAATATATGATTAAATAATGTTTTAGTTACAGCTATTTAGCCAAACACAATGTGAATTATTTGACAATAAGTATGGGATATCATGTATTTTTCATAGTAAATTATTTTTATTTATGATTATATATAATATTATTATCAGTCAAACATTAAATACAAAGCACATTCCTAAAATTAAGTGCACATATTGGACTTCTGTTATGGAAAACAAAAATTTAATTTATTTTATTTTTTTTTTACTGTTTTGTCCCACATGAGCTTGCTTATATATGTAAAAAGAAAGTGTTCCTTAGTTTTTTGAAAAATAAATTAGCCTCTGTAGATATCGTGATTATACACCAACTCAGGATAATAAATTAAATATTCAGAAATAAACAGTATTTACATGTAAAAGCAATTATAATAATTAATTTAAATGCAAAAAGTATCATTTGTCTTAGCTTTTCTCTAAGTACTGCCTCAAAATCACTTTTCTTATGAACCACAATAAATAGATGAAGTAGCATTAATGTCTCATAAGTATTCTTGTATTACAAATTAAAAATCTTAGTTGCTCCAAGACCAAATGGTTAAGATAAAAACTAAATCACCTGTGAAGCCTAAACTCCAAATACAAAATGAGGAATTATACAGAAAAATTATGAATGATAATATTATTCTGCTCAATTTCTAATATTATCTAAGGAATTTTTATTATTTGATCTGACTTTTTTGAATGTTTGAATAAATTAGTAGCAGTATATTACTTTAAAATAGAAAAAATATATATAATTTGTATAAGTACCTAGAAGTTTAATGAGTATGTCAAAATCTGGTATATTTGTTATAGAGTAATATTACCTAATATTTATCAAGAGCATGATATATACTCCATATACTTCCACGCTCTTTGCATACTAATGTATCAAGTATTAAGTCAATTTCATTCTCTAAACAACCCATTAAAGTAGCAGTACTTTTATTCAATTTGACAATTTAGAAAACTGAGAAAGATCACTAAACTGATTGTGAATTTGTTGGTATAATGTTTGTGTGGCAATGTTCCTCTGTATGAGTAGGGATGAAAAGAATTATATATATACAATAGTTGTCCTTTCACACATGGTTTTCATAAAAACTCTACTCTTAATTCACAGTTAAAAGTGGTGCTTGTAACTAAGACTATCATTTCAAAATAATGACTGTGACCCATTTTTTTTTTTTGGTTCTAGAAAAAGATAACATAATTGCTCAAAATTATTATACCAATTTCCTGACATTCCAATTTAAATCTCTGTAATTTTATTTCCCAGAAGTCCATATTACATGCGACCGTTACACTGCCATTGTTTCCAGTACGAAAAATATATTATTGCATCTTTCTGGAAGTAATACCTTTCTATTAGTAAACTGTCTAATATCTTAGATGCTACAATGACTGATTACAGAATTTTATCGAATGTTCATATCATAGACAGTGTAAGTGTCATTGAAAAAGCCCTTAAAAATTGGTTGCACCATTAATATAACTTCCCTACTCATACCGAAGATCCAGATACTAATTATGTATTATATACTATATTATGCTATGTATATATAATTTGTCAATATTTAACTTGAGAATCTTGGGGAAACCAAGCATTTTTCTCTTTTAGAATTAAGTTTATTGTTTTATTAACATATATTCTTACCAGGTAGCAAAACAATTCTTCTATTCTGAGATTTTAAAGATTTTTTAACTAGGAATTAATGTTAAGTATTTCCAAATATTTACTATTGAAATGACTAGAGTTTACACATTTATTTTCTTGTTGAGATATATAATGTCAGTAATTTTCCTAAAAGTAAATTATTTTTAGGTTTTGAGAACGCTCAAAGTAACAATTTTTAAAATGTTATTTACTTCATTTTGATAAATGCACCATGTTTATGTATATTAACATTAAAGAAAGTAGAGTGATAGAAATTTAGGTACTCTCTGTTTCATCTTTACAACCTTCTGCCATCCTACTTTTTTATTGTTGTTAAAATGTCCCTGCACATTTAAGACAAGATGTATGTCTTACAGCCATAATATCATTACTGCAGAGAACTTAGTTAATCAATATAAGATCTATTGTCAATGTACTCCTCTCTCATCATAAGTTGTATTTTTTAAATTTTTAAGTTTTTAATTTTGTGGGTACTTAGTAGGTGTCTATATTTATAGGGTCCATGAGATATTTTGATACAGGCATACAATGTGAAACCATCACTTCGTGGAGAATGGGGTAGAAATCCCCTGAAGCATTTATCCTTTGTGTTATAAATTATCCAATTACAATCTTTTGATAATTTTATAATGTATCATCAAGTTATTATTGATTATAGTGACTCTGGTGTGCTATCAAATGGCAGGTCTTATTCATTCCTTCTAATTATTTTTGGACCCATTAACAATCCTCACCTCCCCATTCCCAACAAAACCCCTACTACATTTCCCAGCATCTGTTAACCATCCATCTACTGTTTATTTTCAAGAATTTTATTAGTTTTAATAGCAAAAACTGCAATTACTTTTCCACTATCCTAACATTGTTTCAATTTGTTATTGTTTATTGTTTATTTTATTATTTATTGTTTAATTTTAGATTGTTTTGATTTTTAAATCCCACAAAATGTTAGAGCATATCATGTTTGTCTTTTTGTGCTTGGCTCATTTCACGTATCATAATGATCTCCATATCCATTGGTGTTGCTGCAAATGGCAAAATCTTATTACTTATGATGGCCAAGTAGCACTCCATTGCGTATAAGTACCACATTTTCTTTATCCACTCATCTCCAGATGGACAATTATGTTGCTTGCAAATCTTACTATTGTGAAATGTGCTGCAACAAACATAAAAAAGTGTAGATATACCTAAGATATACTGATTTCCTTTATTTTGGTCATATATGCAGCACTGGGATTCCTGGATTATATGTTAGCTCTATTTTTAGTTTTTTAAAGAACATCCAGACTGTTCTCCACAGTGCTAATACTAATTTACATTCCCACCAAGAGTGTCCAGGGTTCCCTTTTCTTCACATCCTCACCGTCATTTGTTAATGCCTGCCTTTTGGATATAAGCCATTTTAGCGGGGATGAGAAGATAGCTCATTGTAGGTTTGATCTGTATTAATTTGATGATTAATGATGCTGAGCACATTTTCATATACCTGTTTGCCATTGTATGTCTTCCTTTGGAAGATGTCTATTAAAATCTTTTGCACATTTTTAGTCAATTTTTCAGATTTTTTCCCTATAAAGTTGTTTGAACTCTTTAGATATTCTGGTTATTAATCCCTTGTCTGTTGGGTAGTTTGCCAATATTTTCTCCCATTTTGTGAGCTGTCTCTTCACATTGTTGACAGTTTTCTTTGCTGTGCAGATTTTTAATTTGATGTGATCTCATGTGTCCATTTTTGCTGTGTTTGCCTGTACTTGTGGGTTATTGCACAATAATTTTTTTTTTTTTTCCAGACGAATGTCCTAGAGATTTTTCCTGTTTTCTTGTGGTACTTTCAGACTTTGAGAACTTACTTTTAAGCCTTTAATCCATTTTTATTTGACTTTGGTATATGGTAAGAGATACAGGTCTGTTTCAGTGTTGTGCATATGAACATCTACGTTTCCCAGTATCATTTATTGAAAAGATTACATTTCCACCAATGTATGCTTGTGGTATCTTTGTTAAAAATAAGTTCACTGGGCCAAGGATAGTAGCTCTTGCCTGTAATCCCAACAATTTGGGAGGCTAAGACGAATCACCTGAGGTCAGGAGTTCGAGACCAGCCTGGCCAATACGGTGAAACCCCATCTCTACTAAATATAGAAAATTAGCTGAACATGGTGGCAGGTGCCTGCACTCTGCACTCCTCAGAAGGCTGAGGCAGGAGAATCACTTGAACTGGGAAGGTAGAGGTTGCAGTGAGCTGAGATCGCACCATTGCACTCCAGCTTGGGCAACAAAAATAACACTTCATTAAAAAAAAAAAAAAAGAGTTTACTGTATCGATTTGTTTCTGTGTGTCTGTTTTTATGCCAGTGCCATACTGTTTTGGTTACTCTAGCTCTGTACTATAATTTGAAATCAGGTAATGTGATTCCTCCAGTTTTGCTCTTTTTGCTTAGGATAGCTTTTACTATTCTGGATCTTTTGTGGTTCTATATAATTTTTTTTATTTATTTATTTATTTATTTATTTTTTTATTTCTGTGAGGAAAGCCATTGGTATTTTGATAGGGAATAAATTGAATCTGTACATTGCTTTGGGTAGTATGGACATTTTAATAATACTGATTTGTCTAATCCAAGAACATGGTTTTTTTGTTTGTTTGTTTGTTTGTTTTTTAGGATCATTTTCTATTTCTTTCATTAGCTTTTTTTTTTGTAGTTTTCATTGCATAGATCTTTTACTTCTGTGGTCAGTTCATAGGCATTTACTTTTATTTGTGGCTATTGTAAATAAGATTACATTTTAACTTCTTTTTTAGATTATTCACTGTTAGCATACAAAAATGCTGCTGACTTTTATATATTGATTTTGTATTCTGCAACTTTACTGAATTTGTCTATCTGTTCTAACAGTTTTCTAGTGGAGTCTTTAAGTTTTTCCAAATATAAGATCATATCATCTGCAAACAAGGATTATTTGACTTCTTCCTTTCCAATTTTGATGCCTTTTATTTCTTTCTGATGTCTGATAGCTCTAGCTAGAACTTCCAGTACTACATTGAATAACAGTTGTGATACTGTACATTCTTGTCATGGTCCAGATCTTAAAGGGAAGCCTTTTTTTCCCCCATTCAGTGTGCTAACAACTGTGTATTTGTTGAATATGGCTTTTATTATGTTGAAGTATGCTCTTTCTATCCCCAAGTTTTTGAGGAATTTTATCATAAAAGAATTCTAAATTTTATTAAGTGCTTTTTCAGCATCAATTTAAATTATCTTATGGTTTTTGTCCTTATTCTGTTGATATGATGTATCAAACTGATTGATTTGCATATGTTGAATCATCCTTGCATCCCAGTTATAAATCTCACTTGGTCATGATGAATGATCTTTCTAATGTATTTTTTGTTGCATTCAGTTTGCTACTATTTTCTTGAGGAGTTTTGCATCAATATTCCTCAGAGTTATAGACCTGTAGTTTCCTTCCTTCATTTCTCTCTTTTCCCTCCCTCCCTCCCTCCCCCCTCTCCCTTCCCTCCTTCCTTCCTTCCTTCCTTCCTT
>NW_012106620.1:1345427-1351999 GCF_000951045.1 Mandrillus leucophaeus
TCTCTCTCTCTCTCTCTTTCTCTCTTTCTCTCTTTTTCTTTGTGTTTTTGTCCTTTTTTTGTATCCGGGCCTTGTAGAATGAGGTTGAAAGCATTCCTTCCTCCTCTATGTTTTGTATCAGGGCCTTGTAGAATGAGATTGAAAGCATTCTTTTCTCCTCTATGTTTTAGAATAGTTTGAGTAGAATTGGTGTTAGGGAAACCATCTGCTCCCAGGCTTTTTTAATTTTTTAATTTTTATTTTTTTATGGTTCTATTTTTACTGGGAAACTTTTTAATATAGCTTCAATCTTGTTACTTGTTATTGGTCTCTTCAGGTTTTTCATTTTTTCTTAATCTGTATAAGTTGTATGTATCTAGGAATTTTTCAATTTCTTCTAGATTTTCCAACTTACTAACATATAGTAGCCACTAATAATGATCATTTGAATTTCTACAGTATCAGTTGTAATGTCTCCTTTTTCATTTCTGATTTTATTTATTTGTATTTTTTTCTGTTGTTTTCTTAGTTTGGCTAAATGTCTGTTAATTTTGTTTAACTTTTCAAAAAAACTTGTTTCATTGACCATTTGTATTGTATTCTTCATTTAAATTTCATTTATTTCTGCTCTGAATTTTTTATTTCTTTTCTATTAATTTTGGGTTTGATTTGCTCTTGTTTTTGCATTTAAGTTGTGTTGTAAGATTATTTATTTGAAGTTCTTTCTTTTTTTTATGTAGGCATTTAGTACTATAAACTTTTTCTGAGTACTGCTTTTGCTGTATTCCATGAGTTTTGGTGTGTTGTGTTTTCAATATCATTTGTTTCAATAATTTTTTCAGTTTTCTTAATTTCTTCATTGACCCACTGGTCATTCACAATCATAATGTTTAATTTCCGTGTGTGTTTGTATTTTCCCCAACATTTCTCTTGCTATTGAGTGCTAGTTTTATTCCATTGTTGTCAGATAAGATGCTTAATAGTATTTCAATTTTTTGAATGTTTTCAGACTGTTTTGTGACCCAACATATAGTCTATCCTTGAGAATGATCCATATGCTAAAGAAAAGAATGTATATTCTGCAGCTGTTGGATGAAATGTACTGTAAATATCTATTAGATCTATTGGTCAGTAGTGCAGAATAAGTACAATGTTTCTCTGTTAATTGTTGTCTGGAACATCTGTTTAATGTTGCAAGTGGGGTGTTGAACTCTTGGGCTTTCAAGAGATAAGGTCTATCTCTCTCTGCAGCTCTAATAATATTTGCTTTATACATCTGGGTGTTCCAATATTGGGTGCATATCTACTTAAAATTGTTATAAATTCTTGCTGAGTTGACCCTTTTATCATTATATAATGACCTTCTTTGTCTCTTCTTATAGTTTTTTATCTTGAAGTCTATTTTTTTCTGATATAAGTATAGCTACTGTTTTTCTGTTTTGGTTTTCATTGACATGGAATATATTTTCCCATCCCATTATTTTTAGCCTATGTATGTCTTTGTAAGTGAAGTGTGTGTGTGTGTGTGGGTGCGAGTTTTTTTTTTTTTTTTTTTAGTGAACCGATTAATAGGTCTTATTTTTTCATGCATGAAGCTATTCTATATTTTTTATTGGTGAATTTAGTCCACTTACATTCGATGTTATTATTGATAAGTAAGAATTTACTCTGGTTATTTTATTATTTGCTTTCTGGTTGTTTTGTAGTGCTTTCTTCTTTCTTTCCTTCCTGTCACCCTTTCAGTGAAGGCAATTTTCTCTGGTGATGTGATTTACTTTCTTGCTTTTCACTTTTCGTGTCTCACTGTATGTTTTTGGTTTGAGAGTACCATGAGGGATTGAAAATACTATAGTGTAGCACATTTTGACCCGATGACAACGTAACACTGTCTGCATAAACAAACAAATGAAAAGAAAACTAATAAAAAATGGTACCACTTAAGTTTGCCTCCTTGCTTTTTAACTTTTTGTTGTTTCTATTTATATCTTATTGTAGTGTCCATGTCTTGAAAAGTTCCTGTAGCATTATTTTTGATTAGTTCATCATTTGGTCTTTGTACTTATTATAAGAGTAGTTTACACTTCACAGTTACAGTATTATGATATTCTATGTTTTCCCATATGCTTACCTGTGATTTTTGTACCTTTATATATGATTACTTAGTTGCCCATTAATGTCCTTTTCTTTCTGATTGAACTATTCACTTTAGCATTTCTTATAGGACAGGTCTGGTGTTGATGAAATCTCTCAGCTTTTGTTTGTCTTGGAAAATCTTCATTTATTCTTCATGATTGATTAATTTTTTTTATTTTTTTTATTTTTTATTTTTGACAGATATTCTACTCTAAGAGGAAAAGTTTTGTTTCTTCAGCACTTTAAATGTGTCATGTCACTCTTTCCTGGCCTATAAGGTTTACATTGAAAAGTCTGCTGCCAGACATGTTGGGCCTCCATTGTATTTTTTTTTTTCTTTTCTTGCTTCAGGATCCTTTATTCATCCTTGATTTTGTGGAGGAAATTTAATTACTAAACACCTCAAGATAGTCTTTTGTTTGGTATTCTATAACCTTGTGTGTGGATACTGGTATATTTATGTTTGGTAAATTCTCTGTCACTGCCCCCTTTGAATAAACTTTATACCCCAATCTCTTTCTTTACCTGTCTTTTAACATTTAGATTTGTCCTTTTGAGGCTATTTTCTATATGTTATAGGCATGGTTTATTGTTTTTTATTCTTTCGTCTTTTGTCTCATCTTATTGTATATTTTCAAATATCCTGTCTTCAAGTTCACTAATTCTTTTTTCTGCCATTAAAGACTCTGCTGCATTCTTTAGCATGTCAACTGAATTTTATAGCTCCAGAATTTCTACTTGCTTATTTTCAATTATTTTAATATCTTTGTTAAATTAATCTGATAGAATTCTGAATTTCTTCTGTGTTATCTTGAATTTCTTTTAGTTTCCTTAACATAGATTTTGAATTATCTGTCTGAAAGGTCACATATCTCTGTTCCTCCAGGATCAGTCCACAGTGCATTATTTAGTTAATTTACTAAGGTCATGTTTTCTGTGATGGTGTAGAAGCTAGTAGATGTTCTTTGGTGTCTGGGTCCTGAAGAGTTAGGTAGGTATCTATTGTAGCCTACATAGTCTCAGATTATTTGTACCCATTCTTCTAGGGAAGGTTTGAAGATACTTGAAGGGACTTAGGTATTGTGCTCTAAATTGTATCTGCTTTAAGAGACACATCAAGCCCAATAATGCTGTTGCTCTTGCGGACTCATAGAGGTAATGCCTTGATGATCTTAGATAAGATCTGGGAGAATTATCTGGATTATCAGGTGGAGATTCTTGTTCTCTTCCTTTACTTTCTCCTAAGCAAACAAATTCTCTCTCTCTGTTCTAAGACACGTGGAACTGGGGGTGGAGTGACATAAGCACTCCTTTGACCACCACCAGTATGACTGCACTGAATCAGAGCTGAAGCTAGCACAGCTCCGAGTCTCACCCAAGGCCTGCTGTAGGCACTTGTGGCTACTGCCTATGTTTTCTCAAGGCCGTGGGGTTCTACAATCAGCTAGTGGCAAGTCTAGCCAAGTTTGTGTTCTTCCCTTCAGGATAGCGACTTCTCCCAGACCCCAGGTAGGTCTAGGGTTACCATACAGGATTCAGGTACTAGAGTCAAAAACCTTAAAAGTCTACCTGGTATTTCATTGTTCTTTGGCTGTGCTGGAGTTCAAGCCACAGTATGCAGTATGCCCCACTCTATCCTCTCCTTTGCAAAAACAGAGGAACCTCACCCATAGCTACCACCAACACAAGCCACAGAGAATATTGCCAGACTATGCCATGTTTTCCTTAAGGCCCAAGGACTCTTAAGTCAGTTTGTGGTGAATGCTGTCTGTGCTAGGACTCACCCTTCAGAGCAGTGGGCTCCTCTTTGGCCCAGGGAAGATCCAAAAATGCCATCCAAGAGTCAAGTACTGGAGTCTGGTACCCCAAGAGCCTATTTGGTACTCTGCCACTCTGTGGCCATGCTGGTACCTAAAGTGCAAGGCAATGTCCCCTAACTTTCCCCTCTGCTTTTCCCAAGCATAAAGACTTTCACCCCACTGCGCCCACCCCAAGCTGATAATACGCAGTCTCACCTGAAGCCAAGAAGTCTCAAGGTTCATCCAAGGCCCTTGACATTGTACATGGGTATCACTGCTGTTTATTCAGCGCCCAAAGGCTCTTCAGCTAGCAGGTGATGAATGCTGCCAGGACTGGGTCCTTCCCCTCAAGGGAGTGGGTTCTCTTATGACCCAGGTGTGTTCAGAAATGTTGTCCAGGAGTTAAGGCCTGCAACATGGGTCTCATGACGCTGAACTGTGTGCTCTCTTCGACTGTAGCTGAGCTGGTATACTAGATGTAAGACAAAGTATTTCCCACTCTTCTGTCTCCTCTCCTCAAGCAGAAAGGAGTCTCTTCTGGAGCCACAAACTGTGAAGCCTGAGTTTAGGGGAGGGCCGATGTCAGCATTCCCTTAGCCTCTCCAGCTGGTGTCTCAGTAGGTTGCATACCTCCTTATTTCACTGTCTCTAGGCCCAGTTCTGCAGTAGGATGCACCAAAGAGTTGCAGTCCTTATGGCCTAGACTGTCATTCAGTTTTACTTAGAGACGTAGAGCACATTAGCCATTGGCGGCTAGTTTTGCAGGAACTCAAGTTCTGATCCCTGGGATTGGGGATTCCCCTCTGGCTAGCACTGGTTTAAATGAGCTCTCTGTTGGCAGGGGTCAGTAGAGTTTGGCTTGGTTTTTCTTTCTGCTCTAACAGGACAACATTGGGTTCAATTACTCACAATTGTGGTGCTTCTCCCACCACCCAAAGACGTTCTTTGCACCACACCACTTTGCACCATTACTTTGTTTACATAAACGTAATATGGCTATAAATCCTCTTCCAGTGACCTCTTATCTGGGACTATGCTTTTGGTATCTTCTAGCTCTGCGACCCCTTGTATGTCAGCATGTCTTTAGTCACATATGCTTTCCCAAACCATGTGTTTTCTTCATGTTCAAATCTTTCATAATTTGAACAATGTATACTACTCTAACAGCATCACAGGCAATCTTTTTAGCTAAATATTCTAGCCAGCTTTAAATCATCACAATAGAACTTGTATATAAAATACAGACCACTCTGTTTCTAAATATGTATACAAAACAAATAGAAAATAACAGTTTACTGGTACTAACAATTCATACTTTAAATAGAACACTTTATGATGAAATTTTGCTGTAAACAATAACTCATAGTTTAAATGTAGTAGTGCCATATTCTCTGTATAACTTATGGGTGTGGCACTCTCAGGGAGGCAGTGGAGAATAAAGGAACACTCTAGAACTCTATAGAGTTTCTGGAATACTCATTCATTCATTTATGTAACAAATGTTTATGGTAAGTACCAGAATAAATTTTAAAATTACAAAAATAATTGCCCGTCATGGAGCTTATATGGTAGTAAATAGGAAAAAGCAAAATTAAGAAAAATAAGTAAACTTATAGAGAGCTGTGTAAGTTCTATGTAGAAAAAATAGAGCCAGAAGTGTAGAAGTATAATGAAATGTGAGGTAGGATTTATAGTTTCAGGTAGAGGAAAAAAAGCCCTCTCTTGGGAGGTGGCACTTATATTAAGACCTGAAGAATATGAAGAGATGAGCGCTGTAAGTATCCAGGGAAAGAAGCTCTCATAAAGAGGACATACCTTAACAATAAAGGCCCTGAGGCTTAACTATGCATTACATGTTTGCATAAGGAAGTAGGCAATTATAGTTACAGAAAAGTAAGAATGAGAGAAAATAGTAGCATGTGAGGCTAGACAAAGCAGGGTATTCCATGGTTAAAGCCTGACATACCATGGGAGGATATATCTTTGTAAGGTGAAAATTTGAAGGGATCCTGCTGAGTTAATCTATGTGAGAAATGATAATGTCTTGGAACAGGGAGACAGCAGTTGATGTATGGAAAATTAAACGACTAAGGAAAATATTTTGAAGTAGAGTTTATAGAAATTTCTGATATACTGGGTGTCATTTTTAAAAGAGTAAGACATGTTAGTAATGACTCAAAAGTTTTTAACTGGATGAATGAAGTTGCTATTTACTGAAAGACAAGCCTCAAGTGTTCATTTGGGCCAGGTCCATAAGATTCTGAAGTAGAGATGCTGACTGAGCGGTTTTATAAATGTGTCTGAAATTGAAAGAGAGATCTTTGTGTCTAGTTTAAAGGGTATAGTTGGGTGTAAAATAAACACTTTTGAAAGCACAAAATAAACAGGGGAAGAGGAAACAGTGTCACAGTTCTAGGGATTGGGTAATCATGACATAAAGCACAAAATAAGCCCGGATAAGAAATTGATATCAACACTCACAATGTAAAAAATGTGTTTATGGCTTGGGTGGAGGAGTGTGGAAGTGGGAGCAAAGGTAATATGGTTTAGACCGAAAAAAAAAAAAGATGACTTAATTGCTTGCTCTGATTAATTTCATCACCACAGAGACTGGCTGTCTGCAGTTAAGTGATTGAACATCTCATGCCATGATGAAGCACT
>NW_012106620.1:1354129-1355821 GCF_000951045.1 Mandrillus leucophaeus
GAGCTGTGTAAGTTCTATGTAGAAAAAATAGAGCCAGAAGTGTAGAAGTATAATGAAATGTGAGGTAGGATTTATAGTTTCAGGTAGAGGAAAAAAAGCCCTCTCTTGGGAGGTGGCACTTATATTAAGACCTGAAGAATATGAAGAGATGAGCGCTGTAAGTATCCAGGGAAAGAAGCTCTCATAAAGAGGACATACCTTAACAATAAAGGCCCTGAGGCTTAACTATGCATTACATGTTTGCATAAGGAAGTAGGCAATTATAGTTACAGAAAAGTAAGAATGAGAGAAAATAGTAGCATGTGAGGCTAGACAAAGCAGGGTATTCCATGGTTAAAGCCTGACATACCATGGGAGGATATATCTTTGTAAGGTGAAAATTTGAAGGGATCCTGCTGAGTTAATCTATGTGAGAAATGATAATGTCTTGGAACAGGGAGACAGCAGTTGATGTATGGAAAATTAAACGACTAAGGAAAATATTTTGAAGTAGAGTTTATAGAAATTTCTGATATACTGGGTGTCATTTTTAAAAGAGTAAGACATGTTAGTAATGACTCAAAAGTTTTTAACTGGATGAATGAAGTTGCTATTTACTGAAAGACAAGCCTCAAGTGTTCATTTGGGCCAGGTCCATAAGATTCTGAAGTAGAGATGCTGACTGAGCGGTTTTATAAATGTGTCTGAAATTGAAAGAGAGATCTTTGTGTCTAGTTTAAAGGGTATAGTTGGGTGTAAAATAAACACTTTTGAAAGCACAAAATAAACAGGGGAAGAGGAAACAGTGTCACAGTTCTAGGGATTGGGTAATCATGACATAAAGCACAAAATAAGCCCGGATAAGAAATTGATATCAACACTCACAATGTAAAAAATGTGTTTATGGCTTGGGTGGAGGAGTGTGGAAGTGGGAGCAAAGGTAATATGGTTTAGACCGAAAAAAAAAAAAGATGACTTAATTGCTTGCTCTGATTAATTTCATCACCACAGAGACTGGCTGTCTGCAGTTAAGTGATTGAACATCTCATGCCATGATGAAGCACTCATTTCATTTTATAAAATATTAGCTTATTCTCAGTAATGTTTTAGTTTAGGCACGCTAGCTGTACATGTTTTAGAATTTGTGAATTTGACAATCATATCTTCCCTTTGTATATCAGAGGTCTTCTGCTTCAGTGTCAATATTAATTATGTAAACAATAACCAGTTTCAAAAACTTTCTACTCCATACATTTCAGAATATAGCAAAATTATTGTTTTTCCCAAAACACAATGCTCTATAAAATTTTTACTGTTTGTCATAGATTGCAAATTGTTTTATCTTCAATGTTGAATATGTTAACTAAATTAGTAATAGCATCATAAATAACATCAAAAATGTCTTTTTTGTCTAAAAAGTTACATCTCTAGAGATTTTTTCTCTAAAGATTTAATTCCATGAAATAGATTAAAAATCAAATTATTATAAGAATCTAGCCGGGCGCGGTGGCTCAAGCCTGTAATCCCAGCACTTTGGGAGGCCGAGATGGGCGGATCACGAGGTCAGGAGATCCAGACCATCTTGGCTAACACCGTGAAACCCCGTCTCTACTAAAAAAAAAAAAAAAAATACAAAAAACTAGCCGGGCTAGGAGGCGGGCGCCTGTAGTCCCAGCTACTCGGGAGGCTGAGGCAGGAGAATGGCGTGAACCC
>NW_012106620.1:1356709-1392882 GCF_000951045.1 Mandrillus leucophaeus
TGTATATGCACCTTTTTAAGCCGCATGCTTTCAACAACATTTTGACAGAGTACTCTGAAAAAACAGTAATTTATTTTAAAAAATATATACCAGTATTTCTTCAGTAGATTTTGTTTCATATGTTTGAGAACATACTACACCTGCCATGATGGATGAAAAGTGGAATAAAATACGTTGCACATTTTGAAATAAAAGTAATTGCAGACTTACACTCTATCACAAGTTACTAAATCCTCAGAGTACGAGTATTCAGACTACCGTCTACATATTGTACATTTGTACATGTGTACATATTTTGCTGAACCTATAATTAACAATTTTTGAGTGGGCAAAAGCTGGAAGCATTTTTCTTGAAAACTGGCACAAGACAAGGATGTTCTCTCTCATTTTACTCTTATTCAACATAATATTGGAAGTTCTGGCCGGGGCAATGAGGCAAGAGAAAGCAATAAAGGGTACTGAAATAGGAAGAGAGGAAGTCAAACTGTCTCTGTTTTCACATGACATAATCCTATATCTAGAGAACTCCATCATCTCAGCTCAAAAGTTTCTTAAGCTGGTAAACAATTTCGCTACAAATTCAAACATCTGACAGCTTGACTTTATAGCATAACAATAGAACCACTGCCTTGTACATAAACGCACCGGCAGGGGCAACAGTGTTAAATACTTTTTTGATAACTACTTAACACAAGAAAAGATTAGCTCTCTGAGAACATATAGAGGACAATGAGCTTATTAGAAATATGTGGAAAATTTTAAAATGAGGAAAGGAGGAGGAATCAATTATACATGAATGGGGCAATTGCATATATTTTAGAAAAATAGCAAGTATATGTTGACAGGTAAGTTAATAAAACTTTAAAAAATCAATTTCATGTAGTTTTAGGTTGAAAATATTACTATTTTTTTACATTCCTGATTTTTCAACATGGGGGATACAATTGAAAAGATTGGTTGACATGTCAAGGTTGCATATAATTTAGTAGCACTGCTGTAGAGGTAAATAAGCAACTCTGGAGCAAAATTGCCAGGGTTTAAATACCGGCTTTACAACCTACTGTTATTTATTTTGTCAAAGTAGTTATCTCTGCATTTCTCACAAACCCCATCTGAAAAATGGCTGTAGTAATAGTAATAGTGGAAAAATAGTCTTTGCCTCATAGGATTTGCAGAAACATCAAATTATTTAAAATACGAAGCACTTAGAACATGCCTAGCATAAATGTAAGCATCAAAGTGTTAGCTACTGTTATTAGTTCTTAATATATGGAGTATTCATAAACTAAACTTATACCTGCATATTTAATGACTTAATATATCAACTATTGTTTTCTTGTAGTCAAAGAAGATAGAGTATATCTGTATGAATAATACTGGACAAGAATGTATCCAAAATTTGCATAAAGAGATCCAGTTGAAAATCATTATTTTGACACCTTTGATAACTATTAAGACATTGTTAAAAGACTATGAATAGAAAAAAAAATTAAAAGTGTCCATTTAAAGAAAACAAAAATAAAGGACATGTTTTTCAGGCAAGGTTGCACTGTTCTTGAGAAAAATCTGCTAGCTAGGCACTACACCAGATTTTTTGCTCAATACAGGGTCTTGTCATTATAACCATTTTCTTTTAAACTCTCATTTACAACATACTGCAAAATATTATACCCTTTGTTTATAATTGGGCATCAGTTTACAGTACCCAGAGGCAATGATGCAGGTGACTTGTTCTCAACCTCATCTGCCTTTCTTTCAGAATTGTTTATTTCATCTTTTAAATCTCAGGTCTATAAAGAATTTGGAAGTCCTTCACAAAGGACAAACAATAATTTTTAAACATGAACTAGTTGATGTGTTTTTATTTAAATGTATGAAAATATAGAATCATATAAAATGTTTGTAAGAAACATATAATGTTTACTCAAGCCAAAATTGGATTAATGCAGTGGCATAAATATCAAGTGATTTATATATTCTGTGACAGAAAAATCGACATAAATATTAGTTTGCAATCCCAAATTTCTTATATTCATTTTATAAGATAATTACATTAAGGATGATTCAAACTGTGCCTATCAAGCTATTTCTATCTGAAATATATAGATTCCCTCAAAAACTTCATTTTTATATTAAACTTAATTGAAATAGAGGAAATGATAGGAATAGAAACTTTCAGAGGAGAAAAATCTGAATACAAATACATAAAAATATATTTAATTCACTAGTTATGAATTAAATACACTGAATAAATCACATAACATTGTATAACCTTTAGAATGGTGGAACTGTTTTCTAATCAGGAGTCAATATTAGGAGTAGGGGAAGGCACAGGGAATGAAAGCTCATACAGCTGCTGCAGGCATATTTACTTGAAACCATTTTGAAAGGAAAATTTGCAATCTAGAAACTCTGAACAAAGAGGATTGTGAATTTCATTCACATCGCAGAGCAGTGCCCTTCACGTAGACAATAATGATGCAAAATTGTGCAGTAGAGAACCCGCACAGCAGAACACAATATCTCTTCTGTGTTGTTATGACTCAACAATTTCAATTTCAGGTATATTCTCAACCTAGAAGGGAGAAACTCTGAGATGTGTGCTCTTATATATGAAGATTAGCTGAAATTTGGAAGCAACTTAAATGATCTTAAAATAGAGGTATATATATTTGTGCATGATGCATATAATTGATAATATAAAGAAAATAAAAATTATATTAATATCTTTAGCATTATTAATATATGAAATAAATATATATTTAAAAGTAGAAGGGAAGGCTTTCTAAAAAAATGGTTACCTCTGGTTAGGATGGGAAGAAAAGGAATCTATAGAGGTTTTTATGATTTATCTCAACTATAACTGTAATTGTTAACTGTTTCAGAGAATATTTGAGGCAAATATTTAAAAACCAACATTTGTGGCCATGCGGTGGAGGGGGGTGGCTCACACCTGTAATCCTAACATTTTGAGAGGCCAAGGAGGGCGGATCACCTGAGGTCAGAAGTTTGAGACCAGCCTGTCCAACATGGCGAAACCCCATCACTACAAAAATGCAAAAATTAGCCAGGCATGGTGGCACATGCCTGTGATCCCAGTTACTCAGGAGGCTGAGTCAGAAGAATCTCTTAAGCCCAGGAGGCAGAGGCTGCAGTGAACCATGAGTGTACAACTGCACTTCTGCCTGGGTGACACAGTGAGACACTGTCTCAAAAAACAAAACAAAACAAAACAAAAACACATTGACAGTTGATAAATATTAATGGTGGTTAAAATAGTGTTCAGTTTATCATTCATTCCATTTTGTTATTTTGCTTGTTTGATATTTTTATTTAAAAAGGGAAAAGGGAACTGTTATTACAATGAACAGCTAGTATTTAGTTTGCTTGAAAAAGTGAAAGAAAAGACAGATATTATATTTTCTTTATATTTCTCACATTTGATTCTTTACTTAAAGCTTTGGTTCCTATTTTTTCTTATCATAGATAATATTTTATTGAGTTAAAATTGGGCTAATTATGTTATTTTTATTTTTAATTTTATATCTACCTATCATATGATCAATTGGAATTTACAGATCATAAAATAATAAGTAGTTACAAAATTAATCTTTACATGGTGAGATATTTGGTTAGCTATCTGTTAAATTTTAATCAACTTAAACCTTGACCATATTAAAAGAACTGGATGGTGCATATATTAATAAATTCAAGCAATAAATAGTTATTAAACACTGAATATAATTGTAAACTTTGCCAGGGGAAAATATCGTCAATTTAGGATAGCATTATTCTTTTCCTTTATCAATTTTTGGTGGATAACAAAAGCAAACCAAACACAGAGTTAATTTCTTAAAACAGTATTTATTATTATTCACATAACAATGGGTCATATTGGCGTTCTACTGACCTGAACCAGCTTTAGTTTACTTGTGTTGATTGTTGTTGGGTTGGGGACATTTTTCTGTGCTCTGCTAGTGGGAAAGTTGAGAGCTTCCTAGTCTAGGATGTCTTCATTCATATATCTTATATATCAGTATGACTGTTAGTTGAAATAATGGGTTAACTGGACTCTATATCATGAATTCTCCAGCAGAGTAGCCTAGATTATGGTGGCAGTGTTCTAACATTAGCAAGAAGGTGAGCCTTAATGTGGAAGTCCTTTTTATGTCTGTGCTTGCATCACAATTGCTTGTATCACATCAGCCAAAGTAAGTTAGGTAGCCAAGCTCAGATTCTGTGTTGAAAAAAAAAAAAAAAAAAAATTAAAGGCTGTGATGATAGGAAATATGATCAAATTAAGGCCATTGCTGCATTCATTCCACCACACTAATGTACTGTTATAAGAACATGCATTATTAATTTATTTAGAAAATACTTATTAGAAACTATTTTATTCAAGGAGATCTCCAATGAAGCAGATTGCACATTGAAAAAAAATGCAAATTAGAAAAAAATACTCTGCGAAAATGGTTTATAATTCAGTGTAAGAGACAGAATACTACTACATAAACAAATGAAAACATTATATTGAATAGTGATAAGTGAAATGTCAGGATAAGAAAAAAAAGGAATTTCTAAGTATGTTAGGTTTGTTGCTATTTTCCACAAGTAGACAGGAGAGGATTATTAGATAGATTTGCACTTGAAGTGGCTGGGTTAGCAGTCCATGTTGCTATCTCGAGAAATAACATTACCTACACAGGGAATAGCTGTTGAAAAGATACATTTCTGTGTGTTTTCAAAGAGCAAGATCACCTTAGCACTAATGGAAAGGAGTATGGAAGTGGTAGGAAATTAAGTCTAAATACATCTGGGTATATATTACAGTAATTTTAGATTTTGTTTGATTTAAGTGAAAAACCATTAGAGGAGTTTTGATTAGGAGAGTAACACTTGTCCTGCATTTTTAAAGAGTCATTATGCTATTTTATGTAATAGGGACTATAGCAAGGTAAAGGAAGAAGCAAAAACACCAGTCAATGATTGTGGTGAAAAATGATCATGGTTTTAATAGGGCTGATAGTAGTAAAATTGTTAATAAGTGGTTACATTTGGAATATCATTATGAGGGTGGAGGCAGCAGAACTTGAGAAAAAAAAACTGAGGCAAATGGAGAAAGGGAAGTACCATTCATGAGTTCGAACTTTTGGCCTAAGCAAATGGGAGCTTTGGAGTGCCTTTTCTTAACCCAGGATGATTTGGATTAGGAGTTACTGGGAAAGTATATGATGTAAAATTGAGAATTTGGTTATGGATAGATTAGGTTAGCAATAATTATTAGACATGTATATTAGCTTCTTAGGATTGCTTTAACAAATTATCACAAACTCAGTGGCCTAAAGCAGCCAAGGCTCTAGAGGAGAATCCTTCTGTGCTTATTTCTGCTTTTGGTGGTTCCTGATAGTCCTTAGTTTGCAGACACATCATGCCAATGTCTGCTTCTGTCTTCACATTACCTTCACTCTGTGTCTCTTGCTCATCTCCTTTATTTATGAGGACATCAGTTATTGGATTTATGACTCATTCTAATCCAGTATAACCTAACTTTTAATTACATCTCCAAAGACTCTACAGCCAAAGGGGATCACCTACTGAGGGCCTAAGTGGACATGTTTTTGTGGAGACCCTATCAATCCAATATGATATCCATGCAGGGATAACTTCATTGACTTTTTTTATTGAGACAGAGTCCTGCTCTATCACCCAGGCTGGAATGCAGTGGCGCAATCTCAGCTCACTGCAACCTCTGCCTCCCGTACTCAAGAGATTCTCGTGCCTCAGCCTTCTGAGTAGCTGGGACTATAGGAGTGTGCCACCAAGCCTGGCTAATTTTTTTTTTTTTTTTTTTTTGAGATGAAGTCTCACTCTGTTGCTCAGGCTGCAGTGCCATAGTGCAATCTCTGCTTACTGCAACCTCTGTCTCCTGAGTTCAAGCAATTCTCCTGTCTCAGCCTCCCAAGTAGCTGGGATTATAGGTGCCTGCCACCACACCCGGCTAATTTTTGTATTTGTAGTAGAGACGGGGTTTCACCATGTTGGCCAGGCTGGTCTCAAACTCCTGACCTCAGACAATCAGCCTGCCTTGGCTTCCCAAAGTGTTAGGATTACAGGTGTGAGCCACCACGCCCAACTTACTTCACTGACATTTGGATAGGTAAAATAAAAGTGGAGGAGAAGATTGATGATGGAAGTACAAATGTTCAAGTATCACAATAAACTATGGATTTCAATGAAATCACCTAGGAAATGAGTATAGGAACAAAAAGAGACTCTAGGATTAAGCTCCATGGTGCTATTTAGATAAAGGAAGCAGCTAAAGAAGATAATTTTCTACTCTACATTGAAATATATAAGCCATTGCTAACCTTGATAAGACTAGTTGGGAGAAAGAGTCAGGCAGAAAACCTGACTGTAGTAAGCTCAAGATAACATATAATTAGAATGAGTAGAGATAGCTTTTTATAATGAAGTGCATAAAGAGAAGAGTATGGTGGCGGTAGTGGGAGGGTGATGTGGGTTGTAGTATTTTCTCTTCAAAAGTTGTTAGATATTAGAGCGTGTTTATGTATTGACTTCACACTAGAGTTCAGAAAGGCCATATGTAAGAAAAACCTAAATACATGGAATGGGCAGTAGACACTATAAGCCTAGAAAAAACAAAAGAAAAAGAAAAACTTCCATTGTTTAATTTTTTTCCCATTGATCTAAATAGGAAGGAGCATTACGAAGGCTAAAAGAAAATTTAAATTATCCTTGCATATTAAAAATGGAATATAATTATTATTCAACAAATACTGTTAAATCTAATTGTATAAATGAATGAATAAATGAATAGCAACTGGGGTGAGAAAAACTTGTTTAATTTTGGTGATGAAAACTGATATACTTTTGAGGAAAAGTATAATCATTTTAGCTTTATGTGTAAAGTAGCTGGGAAATTGGGAGTTGGTAGGGCATGACATAATGGAATATTCTGGAAATGATGAGCATTCTTGTGTAAGGAATATAGATTTCTTATACCAAGTGAATGAGTAATAATTTGGGGAAGATAATTTGATTCAACTTTGGTGAACTTTATAGAAATAAAACACAAATACTATTTTCAAGTGGGTACAAAACATATTGATATTATCATTTTGAAAGATACATTCGAAACTTGCTTTTGAGGACATTCAAGTTAACAGTATCTAAGAGCAAAGGAGGCTTTGCTAACAATCCAAGTATGAGATAATTAGGACTCAGTCTGAATGACTCTAAAGCAAATAGAAATGAAGCATGAGTGGATGCAAAGAACACCCTTAAAGAATATATTGACCAAATATTTTGTCACTCCTCTTTGTATACCACAGTGGCATACTTAGTGACATTTTATATATCTATATTTACTCCCTGTGACTTTACTTATGCTACTGATCTCAGTTCTCACCTCTGACTATATTCTACCCATTTGGTTCTTATCTTAAAAATCTCATAGTCTATAAAGCAATGAACAATTTTGATAGTGAATAATTATTCCTCATTCCTCTTAACACCTAGAATATCTTATTTCTACATATTAGGATGCTAAATTGTCTGTTTTATAGGATGGTCAATATCTTTCTTCTTTTATCCTAACATCTAGTGGGTTTCACATTCTATAATTGTATTATACTGATATTAGTAACTCTTTAAACTTAACGGCTTTTTTTCTTTTAAATTGTAGCCACCTAATAATAAATTTAAACAGTCTGTGATAGCATAACAATTGTAAAAGGAAAGGTTGCAACTTACTAAGGTTTTTAGGATAAAAAAAACTGATAAGCCATTGATAATTTCAGATATTCATCATGTTACAGCTACAAACTTTACCTCCCCTCAAAAAATGAAAGAAAATAATAACAAAACATAGGAGGCTATGCAATAAAGTAATGTTACAAATTGGTGAAAAATTTTAACAAATTATGAAGATGAGAGTAGTTTGTATAACAAGCAATCTGCATATACATAGTGACAATATACACAAATGTATAGTCTGATTTAATTTTCATACAACACTAGGATAGTTGTTTCATACAACAACTATCGAAATTGTTCTCTGGCAATTGAACTGAGTCTGGTACCTGTATGAAAAGATACCCAAGTTATATTTGGTAAATAAATAGAATTTTGACCCCAAAAGTTCTTATTTCCCCCGTTTCTACCTAATACAATCTTTCTCCCAATCTAAAACTGACATACATGTTGAATAGAAAAGAAAATAACAAACTAATTAAACAATTATTGATCGTTAAGTTAGTCAGTGCTTCTTGAATTTGATGGAAAAGGTGATACTGCTGGGAAAGCTTTTGAGCTTAAAAAGAATGCATCTTTAATGTGAAGTGAATCTAAAGGATTCTTATGTAAGTGTTGTATTGAAATGGCCTCATCACCAGTCAATCTGTTCCCAACAGTTACCTGCTAGTCTGAGTGTTCCATACCATTATAAAAATCTGTCAAGCATTCAAAACCAATTACACACAGGATGTCAAGTGTTGTCATGCCAGCTGTCCTTTGGCTCCTCAGAGGCTCTGACTGCCCATATTCAGTTAAAAATATGTTCTATTACGTTGGGGTTTCTGTTGAGATAAACTTTACTATTTTATATTCATTTGTTTTATTCAATGAAAGTAAATACAATGGTTTTATAATGACCAATAATATTATAGGCCACAGAAAAATTTCTTGGTTAATACATCCTACAAACTTTTCATATCAAGATAACATCTCAGTGTCTGTGGGTAATTTTCCACACAATTTTAGACCAAATATTGAATAAATTTTCTATCTTATAAAAGAATGTGGTAACATGTCTTTCTCAATCTAAGAAATGAAAACATTGAAACTAGTAAACTGAGTAAATAAATTACTGATAACATTTTAGACAATTTCCAAAAAATGATTGGCATATGCATATAATTAAAAATATTTCAAATCTCTTTGGTTGACATATTTGTATAGTTTCAACAAAATTGGTAATAACACTGATCAGTAACAACAAGTGAACTACCTGCTTCATGTTAAGGAAAGTATGAAGTTCTCTGAGATCTAGAAAAAGAGGATTTTGAAAATATTTGAAAAAGATGATAAATATTGCAATGAAAAGTATCAATTATTGAGTTCTAAAATGTATAAAACATTTATAATTAATAATTCATTGGAGAAATAATAAGAGATCTATAAATTGCGCACTGTGGTTTCAATGGATCCATACTCTAGATAATTAAATTTATCAGAAAGGAACCGACAATAACAAAATGAGAGACACAAAATGTAAAAGAATGACCTTACCATGTGCACCCAAACTATTAAAGTATATTGAAAAATATTAACACAGTATCATAATTAACCTTCACAACTGAAAATGAGTGTGTGCCTTTGCATTTTTAATATTTGTTGTTTTCATTTTATTATTTTAATATCTACTACCTATTCATTGAGTTCATAGAACTATATGATTGCGGAAAATTTTATTCTACTGTCAGTAGTTTTAATTTAAAAAGAAGCAAATATTATTGGAAGTTAAAATTTTTTAAATATTACTTAGTCTATAACTAAAAAATGACAGTCGTTCCAGGTAACCACAAACCAACATCAGCTAGATAATTAAACATGTCAAAATTTTAATCAACAGCATTAAGAGTAACAATTAATTATATCTATTTATGAAGTGCTACATGGACCCACTATGTGTCTGCACTGTCTAAGGCACAGTGATGATATGTAGAGAATACTAATATATAGGGTATTATTGAGCTTTATTTGCATATATATTTATACTTTACAGCATACTCTCTCTGATTTTCACAAACAGCTAGAAGACAGAATTAATAAAATAATGAGGGAACAATGAACATAATTGTAACAATTATGAGAAGGAAAAGATAATTTCTATCTAGGAACATCAACGAAGATAGTAACATGAAAACAAATACAGTAAGAGTGACAAATCTTTATAAGAAAGCAATATGATTAAAAACAGAGATTTAAGAAATTGTGTGGAATAGTTGGCAAAAAGAAATACATTTTGGATGAAGTGCAATGTATTTATAGCTTGGTGGAAAATATGACTTAAATGAGAGTTTTAATTTGGATTTTTAAAATAAAAGAACAACATGTAATAAACTAAAGATTTGGGGTTTTATTGTTAAGTAAAATGATTTTAACTTATTTATTTACTATTATGTATTTACTTTATTAATATTGTTGAAAATTTCTGTATAAAATTGTATTTTCTCAGTATAAAAATAGCTCACATTTTAATTAAAAGCTTTTTTGTAGTTTTAATCTGATTACTCAAAACTTATTTCAGTTCTTTAATGTGTTTGTTTTATGTCTAATAAATGATTTAGAGGATCAATAGAAGCTTGTTATATACTACAATAATAAAATCAGCTGCATTTTTAAGTAGTTCTATTTTTGAATTAGAAACATGGTTATAGAAAAAAACATAGCATAAATCACTTATTTTTATTTCTTGGTTGTTTTTAATTTAAAACTATTAGCAATGGAATGACTATTAAAGGGATTACATTACCACATAAACTGCAATACATTAATTTGTGAAAAGCATTTAACAACAAAAAAAATGGAAGTAACGCACATAATATAAAAGGCTGGAAGTGTGGAGGTGGGGATTGCCAGAGGTTGGTTAATGAATGTAAAATTCCAACTAGATAGGTTATATACATTCTGATGTTCTATAGGACTATAGAGTGACAATAATCAACAACACTTTATTGTATATTTTCAAATAGCTGAAAGAGTGAATTTTATTTCTTTCCAAGACAAAGATATGCTAAATGTTTAATATGATGAATATACTAATTTCCCTAGTTTGATCATTACACATTGTATACATTGAAATATCAAACTGTACCCCAACACATGTAAAATTATTGTGTCAATAAAATTATAATAAAGCAAAACATAAAATTGTGAAGTAAAAAATACATATGTCTTTACTCAGTAGAGGTAGAAGGAGAGTGTGTGTATGTGTGTGTACTGTCTCAATTTTATTTTTGTCTTCATTGTATATATTTGGTGTAGAAAATTTTGCTTATCAGTATTGAAGTGAGGACAATTTTAATAATTTTTTTATATGCTCATAGAAATAAGTATTCAGAACATAATTAAGTATAAATTTTAGAATTTATAAAATAAGAAAATGAAATTTAAAAATTAATGTAAAGGTATAGCAGCTGAATGGACATGATAGAGTATAGGATTACTGAATTAGACCACAGATAAGAATTATACAGACTAAAGAAATGAGTGAAAAAGCTAATAAAAATATTTTTTAAAAGTATATTAGACATTTGGGTACATTGAACATTTTTACATTATATTTTTAAAATATACTTGGAATCCTCCCCAAAAAGAGAATAAATGTAAAGGATTATCTGAAGAGATAAAGTGTAATAATCTCCCCAAAGTGATGAAAGACATCAACCATGTATTCAAAGTGTTCTAAACACAAGGGAAGATAAATACAAAGAAACCACACCTGTGCATCTTATAGTTAAATTACTGTAAACTAAAGACAGAGAAAATCTTATCAACCAAAAGAACAGAGATGTATACATTCCATTTTAAAAAGTAAATAAGACTGAACTTTGATGTTGTGGTTTGAAGCATGCTTTCTCCAGAATTTATGTTGATGTTTAGTAGTATTAAGAGGTGGGGCCTTTTGGGAAGTTATTAGGTCATGCAGGCTATGCCCTCATAAATGAATTAGTATCCTATGAAAAGGCTAATTGGAAACTAGCTTAGGCCCTTTCTTTACCCTTTATCCTTTGCAACATGTGGGGACACCGTGTTCCTTCCCTCCTGAGAACACAGCATTCATGTTGCTATTTTGTAAGAAGAGAGAGCAGACTTCTCCAGACACTGAATCCACCAGCAACTTGATCTTGGACTTCCTGGCCTCCAGAACTGTGACAAATTAATTTCTATTCTTTATGAACTGCTCAATCTTAAATATTTTGTTCAGTCAGCACAAATGGACTAAGACAGTTCATATCTTATTAGAAATTATGGACAGTAGAAGACAGTGGAATGATGTCTTTATAGCACTGAAAGAAAACTGGAAAATTAGAATTCTATTCCGAGGGGGAAAAAGATGATAACGAGAACAAAGGTAAAATAATTATAATTTCAGTCAAAACTGAAATAATGTTTTGCTATGAAACCTACTCAAAAAGAAATACCAAAAATAGTGTTAATGTACTATTTGAAAATCATGCAAGAAAGAAGAATAAAAGGCTTGGTAAATAGGTGGGAAAGGCTAATATTGTCTGGGAAAACAACAACAACAACAATTTTAACATAATTGTCTAAATAACTTATGAAATAAAAAAGCAAAAATAATTGAGAATATAGGGTATCTTAAAATATAATCTTAAAGTTGCCCATCCTTAATCTTCTTTTTTAGAAGATTATATCCTCTGATGAGAAAATATTCTTTATTTTCTAAGGCATATGCAATAATGACAATATGTTTTATATAAAATTAATTAATTTTATTTCTTCTATTTTTCATTATAAGAATTAAAAAAATTCATCCAAATTTTTCATTGGCATAAATCATTTATATTATTTTATTCTTATCTGTCTGAATATTTACATGATCTCTAGTTCTGTCTTATTTTATTTCTGATATAGCTAAAATTATACTTAATTTTTTCCTCTAAAAAACTTAATAAAGGATTATGTATTCAATTTATCTTTTGAAAGAAGCAATTGTATGCTTCAGTGATTTTTCTATTTTATTATTATTATTTTATAGGTTTCTGCTTGTATGCATATTTTCATCCTCTTTCTTCCAGGAATTTTTGCCTTTTTCTCTAGTCTCTTAAGACAAAAGATTAAAGCATTTATTTCCATTTTTTTGTCATGCATATAATTTATATTTCCTGTAGGATCCGGTTTAGCTATATCACAAGTGACATATCATCATTAATTAATTCAAAACATCTGTTAATGCCTTTCACTTTTCATTTTTGATAAACTGCTAACAGGCAAAAGGCTTCATATAAAACCTAAGAAACAGAAATGGAAATTGTAAAGGGCAAAATAATAAACTAAACATCATCAAAATTAAAACATCCTGCCTCCATTAGTCATTGGTATGAAAATAAAAAGAAAAGTCACCAACTGGAAGAAAATATTTGCAATATGTATATCTTACAGGGAGTTTGTGTGTGCGTGTGTGTGTGTGTGTGTATATTTGAAAAACATATGTAAAAAATGTAGACAGGCACTTACCATTTATTCTCACTCTTTGTACTATGTATGCTTTGTAAAATCCTCACAAAGGCAGATTTAGCAATTAATGAACAATTGACACCACATAAAATTTAACATTTGATTTCTGTAAGCCTCTGATCACAATATTTTGATAAACTGATTAATATATAACTTTTTATGAGTGTTTATGTTTAAATATGATTGTTTAATATACATTGTTGATTAATTAACACTGCACTCACAAGCAACAGCATCTACCATTGTGTGTAAATGAAGCTTATCTAACATGTGTTTTCTCCATAAAGGATTATCACAGTCTTCTGTTCTTAATAACACTAGATGGTACTTCTGCACTACGCCTGGGGATTATTTTAAACAGAAAAATCATCAACAGAAAACACAATAATGGAAAAAACATGGCATTACATAGGTCATGAAATGGACATTTACAGTATGAGAGCTGAAATAAGAAGGCAGTGTTGCCTTGTTCTCCTTTAGCTGGGAACATGCACACCAGGGGCTCGAATTTTTCATTGCTCTAGGAATAGCTGTGAGTGTTGATTGTGAAGTTACAAATATGTTTAGCAAGTAGGCAAATTCATAAATATGAATTATTGAATAATGAGGGTCAAATGTATATATTTACAGTGATATGCTGCATAATAATGTTTAGTCAATGATAGAATGAATGTATAATGGTGGTCTCTTAAGATCATAATAAAGCTGAAAAATTTTTATTGTCTGGTGACATCATAGCCATTGCTAACATCATAGCACAAAGCATTATTCATGTGTTTCTGGTGATGCTGGTATAACAAGGTTACTCCACTGCCAGTTGCAGAAAACTAGAGAACATATATTTATGTGTAGTATATTGCAATACTTGATAATAATAATAAACTGTCATTGATGTATGTATTTATCATACTCTATTTTTAGCTTTATTTTAGTGTATACTTCTACTTATTTATTAAAAAAAGAAAATGTTAACTGTAGAGCAGCTTCAGGCGGGTCTCTGCTGAGGTCTTCCAAAAGAAGGCAGCGTTTTCATAGGAGATGACAACCTCATATGTGTTATTCCCTTTGAAGACTTCTCAGTGGAACAGAATGTGGAGATGGTGGACAGTGATACTGATGATCCTGACCCTGTGTAGGCCTACCCTAATGTGTATGTTTGTGTCTTTGTTTTTAATGACAAATTTTCAAATAATTAAAAATTTAAAAATAGAAGAAACAGAATTAGTATATAAAGAATGTTTTTCTACAGTTGCATGATGTGTTTGTGTTTTAAGCTACATGTTACTATAAAAGTCAAAAAGTTAAAAATAAAAAAACTTATTAAATAAAAAATTCCAATAAAATGAACTTATTAAGACATAATTCTTTAAATAAATGTATTGCAACCTAAGTGTACAGCATTTATAAAGTCTGCAGTAGTGTACAATAACGTTCTAGGCCTGCACATTCACTCTCCATTCACTCAGTGACTCATCTGGACTAACTTCCATGGTAAGGGCAGAGTATGCCTTTTTGTATCTTTCATATTTCATTTTTACTTTACCTTTTCTATGTTTAGATATTTAGATATTCAAATACCATTGTCCTACAATTGTCTAATCTACTAAGAACAGTAACATGCTGTGCAAGTTTGTAACCAAAGAGCGATAGGTTATACCATATAATCTATGTGTGTAATAGGCTATCCCATTTGTTTTGTGTAATTACCCTCTATGATGTTCCCATGACAAATCAGCTAACAATGCATATCTCAGAATGTATTCCCATTGTTAAGTGAAATAGGATGGTATTGATATGTGAGAATCACTGTACTGATATGTGAGAATCACTGTATGTGTGTGTATGTGTGTATTAGATATACGTACATAAGTATATGTTTATATAATATATAGATAAATATGCATATGAATAAGTTTTATATATTTTGTCTATATAATTATATGTATACATATTCACTGTATGAGTATGTTTATTACATATGCCCATAAGGATATGTTATATATAATACACTTATTAGTATATACACATATTTAACTGTATATATTTGTGTAAGTAAAATATGTATACATAATATATAAATATATATGTAAGGTCATAAATTTACTAGTTATAACTGTTCATTTAAAAAATACATATGAAGGTCGGATGCGGTGGCTCACGCCTGTAATCCCAGCACTTTGGGAGGCTGATGCGGGTGGATCACGAGGTCAGGAGATCAAGACCATCCTGGCTAACATGGTGAAACCCCATATCTACTAAAAATACAAAAAATTAGCCAGGCATGGTGGCAGGCACCTATAGTGCCAGCTACTCGGGAAGCTGAGGCAGGAGAATGTTGTGAACCTGGGAGGTGGAGCCTGCAGTGAGCAGAGATCCAGTCTGAGTGACAGAGCGAGACTTTGTCTCAAAAAACAAAACAAAACAAAACAAAACAAAACAAAACAAAAGCCTATGAAGATAACAGTGAAATACTTCTATACAGTCACTAGGATGGCTAAAATTAAATAACACTTGTAATACGAGATGTATGTGAGGATACAGTATATTCTGTATCACTAGTAGAAATGTGAAATATTAAGATAATTTTTAGGGTACAGACATTTGCAATAATATTATAAAACATCAAGGGTTTGTTATCAAATTTGAATTAGGGCTTCATTCCAAGAGGAAGTAGAGAGATGTGATATGATGAATCACAAAGATTATTGACAATAGCCGATTTCTAGCCAATGGTGTTATATAAAGGTATAGTTGCTTTAAACTTCATGCTACAGTTTTAATGTATGTCACATACATCCACTTACACAATATATCATAGTAAAATAAATCCTTACCAGATACACTATGTGCATTTTTCTACTTCCCTGAAGATCACACAGTTAAAGGATGAAAAGTGAGTTACTACATGTAGAATAAGGAAGATTTTTTTTCGTTCTAAAGGTAATTCCAACATTCCTAAAAGTTGAGACCCATAAGGAAGTAGAACCTGCTTAGGTATATATCTATTCATTAGTATGCAGATCAGATTGAACAACTTTCTTTTGAAGCAACGGATCCAAATTATGCTTTAGATTCTTATGTTGATCCTACATCCATGCCTCGAAATTCTCCTTTGATCACACTCCAACTAGAAAATAATCCAGTTCTGTTCTGTTCTGTTCTGTTCTGTTCTGTTTTGTTTTGCGTCTGTCTCTGTCACCCAGGTTTGAGTGCAATGGCACTATCTCGACTCACTGCAACCTCCGCCTCCTGGGTTGAAGCAATTCTTCTGCCTCAGCTACCAAGTGGCTGAGATTACAGATGTCCACCATCACACCTGATAAATTTCTGTATTTTTAGTAGAGATAAGGTTTTGCCATGTTGACCAGGCTGGTCTTGAACTCCCAACTTCAAGTTATCTACTTGTTTCAGCCTTCCAAAGTGCTGGGATTACAGACTTGAGCCATCATGACTGGCCAATAATCTAGCTTTTGTGTAGAGAGGTATTCATAGTAGTTTCTGATGGTTGTTTTTATTTGTATTTCTGTGGGGTCCATAGTGACATTCCTTTCATCATTTCTAACTATGTTTATTTGAATTTTTTTCTTTTCTTATTTATTAGTCTAACTAGTGGCCTATCTATTTTATTAATTTCTTCAAAAAAATCCTGGATTTATTGGTCTTTTGAATGTCTGTATCTCAATTTCCTTCAGTTCAGCTCTGATTTGGTTATTTTTCATCTGCTAGCTTTGGGGTTGATTTGTTCTTGCTTCTCTGATTTTTTCAGTTGTGAAGTTGGGTTGCTAATTTAAGATCTTCCTAACTTTTGAATCTGGGCATTTAGTGCTATGAATTTCCCTCTCAACACTGCCTTAGCTGTGTCTCAGAGAATCTGGGGTGTTGTATCTTTGTTTTATTATTTTCAAAGACAGTGGTTTTTTTTTGTTTTTTGGTTTTTTTTTTTAATTTCTGCCTTAATTTTATTCTTTACCCAAAATTCATTCAGAAACATATTTAATTTTCATATAATTGCATGGTTTTGAGTGTTTTTCACAGTCTTGACTTCTATTTTTATTGTGCTTTGGTCCAAGAGTGTTTTTAGTATGATTTTAATTATTTCACATTTGTCAAGGATTGTTTTATGTCTATTTATGTGGTTGATTTTAGAGTATGTGCCATATAGCAATGAGAAGAATGAATATTCTGTTGTTTTTGAGTGGAGACTTCTGCAATGGTCTATCAGATCAATTTGGTCAAATGTTGACTTTAGGTTCAGAATATCTTTTTAAATTTTCTGCCTTGACAATCTGTCTAATACTGTCCATGGTGTGTGGACGTCTCCCACTATTATTGTGTGGGAGCCGATGTCTCTTTGTAGGTCTGTAAGAAATTGCTTTATGAATCTGAGTGCACCTGTGTTGAATGCATCTATATTTAAAATAGTTAGGCATTTTTGTTGAATTGAACCCTTTAACACATTTCTTTGTGTTTTTTTGTTTGTTTTTTAAATCTTTGTTGGTTTGAAATCTGTTTGTCTGAAATTAGGATTGCAACTTCTGTTTTTTCCTGTTTTCCATTTGCTTGGTAAATTTCCCTTCATCCTGTATTTGAACCTATGAATATCATTATGTGTGTGATGAGTCTGTTGAAGACAGCATACCATTGGGCCTTGCTTTTGTTTTTATCCAGCTTGCCACTCTGTACCTTTCAATTGGGGCATTTAGTCCATTTACCTTCAAGGTTAGTGTTGATATGTGTGGATTTGATCCTGTCATTGTGCTGTTAGATGGTTATTATGTTGGCTTGTGGCTTGTTTGTGTGGTTGCTTTGCAGTGTCACTGGTCTGTGTGTTTAATTATGTTTTTGTTTTAGCTGGTAGTGGTCTTTCCATTCTATATTTAGTGCTCTTTTCTATGCACACAAACTAGAAAATATAGAGGAGATGAATAAATTCCTAGACACATACACCTTCCGAAGACTGAGTCAGGAAGAAATGGATTCTCTGACCAAACAAATAACAAACTCAGAAACTGAATTAGTAATAAATATTTTACCAACCAAAAAATATCTAGGATCTGATTGATTCACAGACAAATTCTACCAGATGTACAAAAATAACTGATATCATTCTTCCAGAAAATAGTCCAAAAAATTGAGAAGCGAATAAGTGATTTCTCTTCAACTCATTCTTTGAAGCCACCATTACCTTGATACCAAAACCTGGCACACACACACACACCCCGTACACACACCACGCACACACACACAAATTCAGACCAGTATCTCTGATTAACACAAATGCAAAAACTCTTAACAAAATACTTGCAAACTGAATCAAAAAGCTAATCCACCACAAGCAAGTAGGTTTCGTCTTTAACATGCAAGGCTGTTTCAACGTACACAAATGAATAAATGTGATTCATTACGTAAACAGAACTTAAGACAAACAACAAATGATTATCTCAGTAGATGTATAAAATGCTTTCAATAAAATTCAACACTCCATGTTAAAAATTCTCAACAAACTAGGTTTTGAATGATCATACTTCAAAATAATAATAATCCAATAACATTCCATAATCCAATCACCTTCCACCAATTCTTTCCTTCTACATGTAGAAGGTTACAATTTTAGATGAGATTTGGGTAGGGACTCAGAACTAAATCAGATCAGGAACAGAGTAGACAGACCAGAAATAAGGCCACACATCTACAACCATCTGATCTTTAACAAAGTTGACAACAACAACAAAAAAAGGCAATGGGGAAGACTCCCTATTCAATAAATGGTGCTAGGATAACTGGTTAGCCATATGCAGAAGATTGAAGCTGGACAACTTCCTTATGCCATATAAAAAATCAACACAAGATAGATTAAAGACTAAAATGTAAAACCCAAAACTATAAAAACCCTGGAAGGCAATATCATCCAGGACATAGGAATGGGAAAAGATTTCATGACAAAGACACCAAAAGCAATCACAACAAAAGAACAGATTGACAAGTGGGATCTAATTAAACTTAAGAGATTCCGCACAGTCAAATAAACTATCAACAGAGTAAACAAACAACCTACAGAATGGGAGAAAATATTTGCACACTATGCATGTGAGAAATGTCTAATATCCAACATCTATTAGGAACTTAAATTTACAAGAGAAAAACTCCCTGTTAAAAAGTGGGCAAATAACATGAATAGATCATACTTCAAAATAATAAGAGCCATCTATGACAATCTCATAACTAACATTACATAGAATGAGCAAAAGTTGGACGCATTCCCCTTGAAAACTGACACAAGATAAGGATGCCCTCTATCACCACTTGTATTCAACATAGTATTGGAAGTCCATGCTAAAGCCATCAGGCAAAAGAAAGAACTAAAGGCATTCAGATAAGAAAAGAGGAAGTTAAACTATCTCTGTTTGCAGATGACATGATTCTACATCTAGAAAACTCCATCATCTTGGTCCCAAAGCACCTCTTGCTGATATACAACTTCAGCAATTTTTTTGTTTCAGGATACAAAAATTACTAGCATTCCTGTATGCCAAAAACAGCCAAACCAAGAGCCAAATGAGATAGGCAATCTCATTCATAATTGTCACAAAAAGAATAAAATACCTAGGGATACAGCTAACCAGGAAATATTGCTAAAAAGAAGACATAAATGTGGCCAACATGCATGTGAAGAAAACCTCAATATCAGTGATCATTAGATAAATATAAATCAAAACCACAGTGAGGTACCATCTCACACTAGTCAGAATGGCTATTAATAAAAAGCAAAAAAGTAACAGATGCTGGTGAGGTTGCAGAGGAAAGGGAACAGTTATACACTGTTGATGGGGGTCTAAATTATTTCAACCATTGTGGAAAGCAGTGTGGCAATTTCTCAGAAAGCTAAAAGCAGAACTGCCGTTAGACACAGTACATACTACTGGGTACACACCCAGATAAATATAAATTATTCTACCATAAAAACATGTGCATGTGAATGTTCATTGCAGCACTCTTCACAATAACAAAGACATGGAATCAATATAAATGCCCATCAAAGACAGATTGGATAAAGAGAACATCATACATACACACCACGGAATACTATGCAGCCATACAAAATAATGAGATCATGTCTTTTGCAAGAAGATGGATGGAGCTGGAGGCTATTATCCTTAGCAAACTATCACAGGAAGAGAAAACCAAATACCGCACGTTTTCACTTATCAAGGGGAGCTAAACAATAAGAACTTATGAACACAAAAAAGAAAACAACAGACACCAAGGTCTACTCAGTTGGGGGGTTGGGATGAGACAGAAATACAGAATAGATAATGCTTGGATACCGTGCTTAATACGTGGGTGATAAAGTAGTATGTACAACAAACCTCATGGCACATGTTTATCTATGTAACAAACCTCCACATGCAGTCCCAAACCTAAAATAAAAGTTAAAATAATTAAAATTAAAAAAATATAAAGAAACTAATCTGCTCCTGATGGATCACAGATGCTCAGGAACTTATGAAATTGCTCTGCTTTTATCAGTTTATTAACATTTTGTTAGTTAAAAGTGAGTCAGCGTAGTATCTTCTGTCCTGACAGAGAATGAAAAGGAATAAATATTTGCTAAATAATAACACAATTTCTCAAAGATGGAGGTGACCTAAAGTGGAAGTTAGGCAATTCTTTTTTTTTTTCTTTTTTTTTTTTGCGACAGAGTCTTGCTCTGTCGTCCAGGCTAGAGTACAGTGGCGGATCTCTGTTCACTCCAACCTCCAGCTCCCGAGTTCAAGTGATTCTCCTGCCTCAGCCTCCCGAGTAGGTGCGATTACAGGCTCCCACCACCACGCCAGGCTAATTTTTGTGGTTTTTTTTTAGTAGAGATGGGGTTTCATCATGTTGGTTGGGCTGGTCTCAGAACTCCTGACCTCAGATGATCTTCCCACCTCGGCCTGCATAGCAAAGTGCTGGGATTACAGGTGTGAGACACTGCGACCGGCTGGCAATTCTATTTGAACATAAGATCATCTTTGACTTTTATAACCATCTTTTATTATGTGTAAAACAAAACTGTAAGGAAAAATTTAGTAACACATACCTAGGCATATATATTCATTTTACAAGAATATTATAGATGTCTATATTTCTGGTAAATATAATACATGTTTGAGGTTATAACTCCCATACATTTTAAAATTGGGAATGTGTTGTTAAAGCACAAAGTAACAAAATATCAATAACTGTGTAAGTGTTCATATATCTCTGGTAAAAATGTTTGGCGAAAGGAGAAAAATCAGAAAGCATTTACTCTTTTATGCATTTCATGGACAGGTATTTATTATGTTATACCTATATACTAAATATATGTTTAGATATACAGACTTATATTTTGCAATTGATTTATAAAATTCTTGGCTTCAGAAAATTAATTTTAATCCCATGGATCATTTTATATTTTTTATTAAACCTTTTCTGTGAAATGTGTCAAATATTCTTTGAAAATAATATAATTTTACTTTTAGACTGTAAGTTTACTTAGGTTGATAGTTGATGAATGCCAATATGCAAAATAATTAAGGAATAGCATCATTCTAATAAATAAAGAGCTCAAATGGAATAATTTCTAAATTTGCATACCAGTCTGGAGAGTCTGAATTAGCCTGCTTCACTATTTGGAAATGAAAATGTATGACTATAATAAACAGTAAATTCAACAAAATAAACTTCACTTAGGATAATCTAACCTGTAATATATAGTCTATTTGCACACTTATATAACAATTATTTTCAATTAAAAATCTGGGTAATAATGTACAAAAATGATAAATAGGGTAATCATCTAAGATATCATGATTATATTTACTTCTAATGTTTTCCTAGGTATCACCCAGGTAAATTTTGCTACCCCAATCTTGGATATAAGGAAATTTAAGGTAAAAATTTAAGAATACGCTGTTGCAATGGCTTATTAGTTCTCTAGTGAAAAGCAGGCATTAAGTAATTCTACTGGTAAGGAGATTAAGATATACAGAACTCACTGCTTTGTCACACGAATCAGATTCATAGTAGCCACTGGTGAGAGAAACAAATTAATCTTGTCTCCTGACAATGCCTATTCATCTTTCAATGGTCCATTTCAATAATACCTGCTTGAAGAAATCTTATCATTTTTGGAAACAGAACTATTTATCTTCTAGTCTTAAACACCGTAATATATAGTGTATTACTATTTTGTACTCATATAAATGTATTTAATTTACTGTATATGTCTACTAAGATTAAACAGTGAGCTTGGCAAGATAGGAACTATGTCTTATTGTCTTTCACACACCATTATCTGCATGGATAAAACTCTTAATAAATGTTAACTGAGAGAACTGTATATAAACTCCTGTATATAAATTATATATAAACTTCTGAATGTGGGCAACAGTATACGCATAAAGTACATGAGGTAGAAATAATATCATATGGGGAAATTTTAAAAGGAAAGAAAAATAAGGTGGAAGGAAATTGTATTCCATTTCTTTTTTTCTAATATGTATTTATATAGGAAGTTAAGAACATAAATATGTTTCTAACTCTACATTAGTTTACCTCAAATTTGATAAAAATAGTATCCAATAAATAAGAAGTAAAATGAATGTAAAATAGGCGGCAATTAAATGGTGAATGGATGCTATTGAAGTAGAAATGGAAGGAGGGAAACATGAGGAAATATAAATGTTAGGAGGTGTTGGGGAGAGAAAACTTCTACTCTTTTTTTTGTTTGTTTGTTTTGTTTTGTTTTGTTTTGAGACGGAGTCTCTCTCTGTAGCCCAGGCTGGAGTGCAGTGGCGCGATCTCAGCTCACTGCAAGCTCCGCCTCCCGGGTTCACGCCATTCTCCTGCCTCAGCCTCCCGAGTAGCTGGGACTACAGGCGCCCGCCTCCTAGCCCGGCTAGTTTTTTGTATTTTTTTTTTTTTTTTTGTATTTTTTTTTTTTTTTTAGTAGAGACGGGGTTTCACGGTGTTAGCCAGTTTGGTCTGGATCTCCTGACCTCGTGATCCCCCCGTCTCGGCCTCCCAAAGTGCTGGGATTACAGGCTTGAGCCACCGCGCCCGGCCAAAACTTCTACTCTCTTAGGCTTAGTGATTGTGGCTGCCAACTACAATGACAAAAGATTAACAGGAAAAAATATTCGTACGTGTACAGCAGTTTAGAAAAGAAGTAGCTTGATAACGTAGTTGAAGTAAGTGGCTTATATAGCCAACTTATAGAGAGCCAACTTAGACAAGGGAGAGAGCAGACAAGGCCTTCATGTGGAGAACAAATAGATTTATTTAGCAAAGACAAAGCGGTTTCTAGAACAATTGGGAGATAAGTAAGTTTTTGATAATGCTTCTTTATGCAAGTATGAGCGGTGTTTCCTTCTTCTCCATGGCCATAGAACTACCCTTGAAAGGGGTTTTATGTTACATTTACTTGTTCTCTTTTCTGAGAGTAAAAGCTCTCAAAAAAAGAAAATTGATAGCAGTCCCATTTCCCAGAAGTTTCTGCATTTAGTCAAATAAGGGAAGCTCTGAGAAGGCTTCTTTCTCCATCTGTTGATTCCCAAATGTGTTCAGCTTAAAATAATCTTTATGCCAATTCTGTTGTTCTAAGCAGGTCCCCATAGAGACAACTTTAAAAGCAGGCCTAAAATTTAGCTAGGAAATTTGACAAGTTAGAGACTAGCGTTGAGTTATTGAATGATTGTAAACAATGATAAAGTCTAAATAATAAGCAATGCTGAATAGATGCATTTTTCAGGATCCCCCAGAGAATTCTGTACAGCATCCATTGTGTAAGAGAAACGATCTGCATCATTTTAAGGAGATTGCAATGGATCAGCTTTGAACATCTTTTCACATCTTTTATAATTAATATGTGCTTATTTGTTTGTTCCCAAAAACAACTCTGATTGGTAACTAAAGCCTGATTCAAACACTTCCTCCCTTTTCTTACTATGGTTAAATTTATATTGTAATATTCTGGATTTTTTTTTTGGCACATGTATGGTACCTTTGACAACAAAAACTGAGGAAAGCAACTAACTACTAAAAACAAACAAATACAAACTAGAGAGAGTTGATGCTGTCAGTGCTAAAATTTGATAGCAGTTTGCACTTAAATGAAACCAGTGTGTTGTGTTTTAAATTAGGCTATAATATAGTGCCATGATTAAGATTATGGGCCTTCTGGTCAAAAATCTGTTGATTCTGTTGCTTTCAAACATTACAAATTTATGCAATGTATTATAACAAAGTCACAATGACTTTGAATGAAGGTCAAAAGAATGATTATTTTAGTAGATAATATACAAGAATTACCAAATTTTATAATTTATGGAAGCCTTTATTATTTGAAGATTTTTAAAAGTAAGTGTAATTCATGCCATATGCATATAATTTTGTTTATTTTATTGGTCAGGTTTAGAATTTAAAAAAAAATAGTGTTGTGAAGGAATATAAAAAGTATAGTTTGGCTATTAAAATTGAGAGTATGTTCTGTTTTCTAAATATATCAATTGTTTACAATCACATAGATTATATAAACCTGAAATTGGCTGGGTGAGGTAGCTCACACCTGTAATCTCGGCACTTTGGGAGGCTGAGGCGGGTGGATCATTTGAGCTAAGGAGTTCAAGACCAGCATGGCCAACATGGTGAAATCCTGTCTCTACTAAAAATATAAAAATTAGCTGGGTGTGGTGGTGTTCACCTGTAATCCCAGATACTTGGAAGGCTGTGGCAGGAGAATCATTTGAACCTGAGAGACAGAGGTTGCAGTGAGCCAAGATCACCCCACTGCACTCTAGCCTGGGAGACAGAGTGAGAGAGACTCTGTAAAATACAAAGCAAAACAAAGAAAAAACTGAAATGTCTTTGCTTTAATTGTAAGCTGTCCAATCTCAGAATGTACTTATGTACAGCTTATGTAATAATGATACCTTTTTTTAAATTGTCATTTGATATTTGGTACATAAAAATAATAAATAGGATATAGAAACAGTATATAAGGCATTGAAGTAAGACAACAACTGTGAAACTACTATCCAACGTAATTATAATTTTACCTACCCATCCCAATAATCTCAGCCTAGCAATATATGTGCTTAAATCTGTTTCCACTTCCCTGCCTCGCTCTCTTTCATTCATTTGTAAACACATTTTTGCCACATGAGTATGTATGTCTTAAATCCTGTATTATTTAGTTTTGCTTGTTTTTCAGCTTGTTAAATAATATAATTCACTAATAATCTTTAAAAATATGGTTTACCGAACCTTACTTTTTAGGAATTCAACCATGTCATTGGTGTATCTGCAGTTTTTTTACTTCTAATGCTGTGCTCTATTTCCTTGTGATAATCTATTATAGTTTGTTGATATTCTTCCATTTGTTTCAAGGAGTTTTCACTACAAAAAAATCTGCAATGAATATGTTTAATAGATGCATGAGTCTCTCCAGAAAAACCCATTAAAGTTTGTGGTTAACCTCTAACTTTAGATGATGTCAACTGGTTTCCTAAAATACTATCCAATTTAGACTTCAGTAGTGTGTAAAATTTCTATATGCTTTCCATTATATTATATTTTCAAACTTCTTAATTTGGGGCCATCTCCTGTTTGTAATGTAGTGTTTCAATGTATACGTTTGAGTGCCCCAAGTTGGAAATACTTAGAACCTGAAGTATTTCAGATTTCAATTTTTTTTTCAAATTCTGTAATATTTGCATTATACCAGTTAAGCATCCTTCATTTAAAAGCCTGAAAGTTGAAATGCCTCAGTGAGCACTTCCTTTGAGCATCCTATTAGTGCTCAAAAGGTATGATTTGGGAAAATTTTGGATTTTGGATTTTCAGATTAGGGGTATTTAAGATTTACTCTTAATTTTCATACTTCTGCTCACTACTTAGGTTTATGCATTTTCAGAAATTTCTCATTTGTGGTTCACTTTCTGAACTATCCGTTCATATTTTTTTGTGATTGTGTTATTTTTAATTTTTTTATATTCAGAAACTATATATATATTATTTTTATATGTAATATATATAAAGGCATATATAATTTATATGTCTTTATTAAGCATGTAAATTACAAAGTTTCTAATTTCAGTTTAAATATCTCTTGAGCATATCTTTTCATAAACAAAATATTTTCACATTTATGTGGTAAAATGTATCAATTATTTACTGCGATGTGCATACTTTCTGTACCTTGAGAAATCCTATTATAACCTAAAGAGAAACATAATTACTACTATAGCTAAAATTTGTATAGCTTTACAAAACACATTTAAATGTAATGTATCAGAAATTAACTTCTGTATATAGCATAAGAGTTTATTTCATTTTTTTTCTGCCAATAAAAGTAATGCATTCTCCCACCATCATTTTTAGCATAGCCTTTTCTTCCCCAGAAATGTTTAAAGCTGCTTTCTCTGTATGTAGGATGTAGCAGATTTATTTCTAAGATATAAATTTTCCTTAGATCTAAATTATCTTGAGTTTTTTTATCTCTTCCTTAATACCACACTGTGTCTCTAAGAATAGTTTTATTATAATATCGAGCAGGTATATCAGATACCTCTCTCATGGTAGGGTCTCAGTTTATGTTTTTTATTTCAGAATATATTGGTTCTTCATTTGCATTTCCTCTATCACAAAAATATATTAGCATCAATATCCTCATAAAATACTTTAAAAAGCTAATTCAAATTGCAATTATTTTACTGACAAATTTGAAGATAATTACATGTTTACAATATTAAGCCTATTCAATCATGAACATAGTTTATAAGAAAATTTACTTAGGAAACCTTAATGGGCTTCAATAATGTTTTATGCTTTCTCTATAAAGTCCTATATACATTATAATATCTTTTTAATAGATAGCTTAATGTTTCCTTACTGTAAAATTATATTTATTTGAGTTTCTGAATATTTACTGGTGCTGTGTTAAATTGCTGTTTTTTATACTTTGGACTTACAGCAAACATTATTGCTAGATTCTGTCGTTAAGTCTAATAAATGTTCTGAGATAAGTTGAAAGTATTAATCTGATCGCTTGTAAATTTTGATTATATATTTTTCCTCCTTATATTATTATACATATATTCTGGCATTGTTTCCACTGGCTAAAAATAGAAAATCCACTATCTTGTTAAGTAGAAGTAAAAAAAGATGTATCATCATCTTGTTATGATTTTTAAGAAAATATTTATACCACTTCCACATTAGGAATAATAATTGCTTAATTTTTGGCATATATGATTGTGACTCCTCATGTTTAAAACTGGAAAGGCAGATATTTGGCACTCAATAAATATCTATTAAATAGCTAATTTAAAGGGGCAAAAGACGCAAGGAATTCAAATAATGCAGGGGCCACGTTGCTAGAATAAGATATTATATCTTTTTCATATAAATTTCATACTTGTTCATAGGCAGGAGATAACATTAAGCACATTTAAATTATACCTGAATTTACTCCCATAAAATAATTCTCATGAAAAAATGACCTCAACATGTCTTCATTACATATTGTGTTTGTGCATATGTGATAGTGTATGTATCTGAGCACCAGTATCCTGATCTAGAGGGAAGCTGGTAATGCCTCCGAAGATTATTCAAAGCATGGTTTAAGGTGACTACCACAATTACAAGCTTCATTTTCTCATAAAGCTTTTCTGAGAACTGTGAAAGCTTAACTAAATGTTAGCAACTTGACAGGCTGCGCCTAGAAAAGGAATTTTTATTTCTAAATTACTATTCTGTAGACCCCATAATACTTAATCTTTTTAAGTGCCATAGTGATTCAGAGTAGATAAAATTGAAATGCATGTTTTCCAGAAGACAGGGACTGAAACCTATTAAGCCAGAAAACCTAGACCATTAATTTTCCTGTACCATTTGTAATGGGAGGTTTGTGATAGACTTGTGACTGATCCCTTTCCTCAGAGATCATTTCCTGGCTCTGTCTGTGTTCAATAAGATGTAATATCATCCCCCTGATAATAGGTATTTGTTACTTGGCAACAAGTTCTACTTGTATACATTACAATTCCTAGTTAATATATCTACACATTCTCTCCAAAAATGAATAGTTATGATGTTTTTGGTTGAAATAACATATAAATTGAACTGAATGCTTTAAAAATTCAAACAAATTCTGCCATCAGCTGTGAAAAGTAATATTAAACTGCACAATAACTTAGACCTAAAATAACTTAAACATATTCAGCTAGAATAAGTATCAATATCTCATTACTACTTTAGCTTTAAAAAGTTTACAGTGAATAAAAGTCGAAGTAATGAAAATATAATATGTTTTCTTTAAGAAATGAATGGGGGGACAACTTCATTTGAATAAATTTCCTCAATGTCAATGGAAATATTTCAGTTGAACTGTAAACTCAGAATGAGTAAACACTGATGAAGCTGTTTGAAAGCTGAATTTGATCTAAGATTATCTCAATAATATAAAAATATTTATTGGAAAAGTAGAATTTTATAATTGCTGTGATTTGTGTAGCATTATATACATTTTGGCTCAAAAATAAAATAAAATAACGTACCATAAGATAAAACAGAACTTTCTACAAGTTTGCCTGTCATAAGAGAACTGAGAGTGATTCAGGATAACTTAAGTTCCCATTAGTTTTAAAATTTAAGTGAAAATTAAATTATATTTTAAGAGGAAAACCACATAGGAAATTTATGCATTGCTGGAGAGTGTTGCAATATCAAGTATGATTGATCTAGGCTTTCAAAGAAAATAATAACAATAATGTAAATGCTGCAGTCATTATATTATTACCTGACAAAATAATTAGTCATTAACTTTTTATAGAAGGTTAAGGTGACATTTAATTTAAATGTTTTGAAAGTACAACTTGAGTTTTTAGAAATGCCAATGACTAAACATTAATTTCTGCATTTTGCTAATTATATAAGATAATACTAAACATTTATATGTGAAATATTATCTTGTCAACGTACCCATCTGATATTTAAATTAGAAATTCAAAATATGTGGGACAATTCTTAAGCTTCTGGATTGTCATAACCACTCTTAGGAACCTGAGTCAAGTTCAAACAGCCAACCTAGAGAATTAGAGATATACAAAAGTAGTTTTAAATAGTGTTTCAGCATTTACATTGTAAAAGTATAACAAATTACAGTAGTTAATCAAAGTATTCTACAATACAGATGATATAAAAAGCAACAATTTTGCTCTTCTGATGTAATGATGTGATTCCTCAATATGATTTTCTTTTCTCAATAATAGACTTCTAAAATGGCATAAGACGAAAGGTGTTTTTGGTTCTTATTATTAATATTCTCCATCATTGTTCACATGAAGTTTATATTAGGCAGAAATAAGTAAAATTATTTTACTATATGTTGTTTCAAAGTGAAACTCTCTGTGCTTATAGTACTTATTTTGGACCACTGCTAAAAATGTAAAGAGGTGAGTGTGAGGAATAAAAATCTGAAATATTGTAATATTTGCTATAAGAAGTTTAGAAGAAAATCTCATCAATTTATTTCCATTTCAAAAGTTAAAAAAACACAAAAACTACTACTCCATTTCTAATTTTATAATCCTGGTCTTGACACTAGTTTTACTTCCAGTACTAATCACTCTGATATTTATTTCACTTTTAGTGTTTCCTAATGTAAATTACTACTTTAACTTCTGTTCTTAGGTTCAGTTTATTTGTTACTTATTTAAATAGTAATTGCAACATGGTAGCCATTTAGTTAATTATATTTATTTTTATTTTAGAGTAAAAGGAAAAATGTTTGTTAAGGAGTACCTTTTTACCATTACAAACCAATCTATTAAAAAAAATAAAAAAAATACTTAAAAAAACTGTTATACTTCATACTTTTCTTCTTCATTTAGTTTCTCTTGTTTATACAATATATGTATATAAGTATATATGTATGTGTATATAACTTACTAAATTATAGCACTTTGTTATATAGTATTTTAAGTAAATATTCTAGATAAGACTTAATTTGTTATAATTTATATATGAATTTTCATAATTTTAATAACTTAAATGACACATATTATAATTAACCCCATTATATAGTTTGAATATTTGTCTTCTCCAAATTTCAGTGTTAAAATGTGATCCCCAGTGTTGGAGGTGGAGCCTAGTGGGAGGTGATGGGGGTGGATCCCTTATGAATAGCTTGGTGTTATTCTAATGGTAATGAGTGTATTCTCACTCTGTTAGTTCATGCAAGAGTTGGTTGTTTAAAGGAGATCAGCATCTCCCTTGATTTCTGTCTTGCTATGTAACATGCCAGCTCCCCTTCCCATGTGTCATGACTAAAAACTTCCTGAAGCCTCACCAGAAGCCAAGCAGATGCTGACATCGTGCTTCTTGTACAGCTTGCAGAACCCTGAGACAAAATAATCCTATTTTCTTTACAAGTTACCCAGACTCAGTAATTCCTTATAGAAATACAAAATGGACTAGTATATCCTATATATGCCGAAGCTTTATTTCTGAGGTATACAATTATTCACATAAAAAATAGATGATCTATGAAAATATTCTATACAATTACCATGTTGACAATCTGTCAAGCTCATTTTCTCTAGGTGGCAGTTTAGAGCAGACAGTGCATAGTTTTGGATGTTTAATCTGCCTACTAAGATAGTATCCTTTGCAATTTATTCATAATTAAATTTTGGGACAAAATTCCACTGTCCTTTATAATAACAATAACTGTTTTATTCTCCAAAATATTGTTATAAATAAAAATTTTTATAAACTATTTTAAAAGTGAAACATGCATTGTTTTCTTATTTATATCAACGAGTTCTACTGGGAAATGTGCATTCACTCTTTTCTTCATTAGAAGACTTTTTTATTATGAATTCTTCTGTCTTATACAGTGGCACAAAGCGTTGTCTTTTGAATAAAAGATGTTCTTATTCAGGTTCTGCTCAATTTATGCAAAGTAGTTGTTAATGGGTTTGAGTTGTGCGCATCATCTGTTCTCTTTTGTCTGAGGATATGAATTAATCCACCCAGTCTTTTACTGATTCACATGATATTGGACAGTCACCAGGTGTCCACACAATATAGGTGATAGAGACCTAATGGTAAATAAGGTAGAAATTGCCCTTTCTCATGTAACAGATGCATTCACAGTCACAAAACAAAGTGAAGCCAACTACCACTGTTGGTGGTAAGCATACTGAATCTTAAACTGATTGGCATGCTCTTCTAATTCAGCTAACCAGCCAGAGATTCCTTATGAAAGAACAGGCTTTCGTTTTAAATTTTATTTTACTATTTCTCTTTTCAACTTGTTCATGTTCTGCTAACATTCAAGAACCTGAGGATTTGACCACTGCTTGTATTTACATTGAAAAAGTCATTAAAGTAACATTTCAATGGCCATGTTTTCCTAAACCCTATGTTAATTTCTCTGTCAGTAACATAATTGTCATGAATTGAACTATTATACATTCCTCCAAAATTCAGAACTCACACTCTATAGCACGTCGTATACTTCACTGTTTGGTATTTGTACCGCACATAGACTTTCCATAATTGCTCTCTTTCTATCCCTCAAATATGAAATTTAAAAATGAGTGCTAAACAGTTTCAAATATTTTGCAAGCTTAGTGACTTTTGCTGTCTCTTCTACTCCATACATAAACTGTTTCTGATTACTGAGTAAACATGTTTAGTTTTCTACCAGTTTTTCTATACATAATTACTTTATCTAATTCATTTTTAAATGTGAATTTTATTTGATTGAAAATATTATTTTTATGATATATTCAGTTATATGTGATTTTTTCCAATAATAAATATATTTATTTTGATGAAGTGTCTTCAATGCCTAAACTACAGATATTTAGTTTGTGTAATATAGTAATTTTTTTAAGAATAATGAAATACTGGCAGATGTGTTAATTCTGGAGACCATCACCACACAGCATGACATAATTCTTAGTTCAGCAATCAGAAGCTTGTTAAGATCATTAGAAATTGAAACTGAAATAATTTATTTTATTTGACATTGATAGATTGAAATTAAAATATAAATGAATTAGATGTGTTATAGATAATTAGTTTTTAAAACCCCACCTCGCAGGTTCCACTCTTGGAGTGCAAATTTTATTTTGAATATTATTTTCTGACATTCTGTGACAAACATATGGTCCTCACTCAGAGAGAAAGAAAAAGACACACAAAAGTAAAATACAATCCCATTTTTTTTGTAAATGTTTAAAACAATATATAGAGCAAATTTTAAATATTTTTAAACCTATTTTAAATAAACAATAGGCCAATGTCAATTAAACATGTCCAACTCCCAAACACAGTGCCACAGGGTCTCTCATAAGCTTGAATTGCCAATTGAGTTATAGGATCTCAAACATGTTTTAAATGAAATAACCACTTGAACTATTTTTGCCAGTGATTCAAGATACTATATTCATCTAATAATCTTCTACAAAGTGTTCATAGAACAAACCAGTAAATTTAAAATGCTTGATTTATATTGCAAACTTTAAAAATTATTTGAAATATATTTTGAAGTAGAAGAAAGTGTGGTATATTAATTCAGCATCAAGATTTCTACAGATCAAGTATATTACTCATAGCAATGTGATGAAAAGTTAGGTAAGAAATTCTAAATAATTTGCATTTTTACTTTATTTGGTTAAATACCCTCAAAGAAAGAAAACAAGAAACAAAGAAACTGGCAATACAGTTTTTCACAAAGATTCAGGAATTGATAACATCAGTTACCTCTGAAGGCTAAAGTTTTGGTAAAGCTGAAAACAGAAATCTACAAAATGCCTAGTGAGACTCCTGAATCTTTTCCTCTATCGGCAGAGCCAGCAACTGACTCACACCTCGGCAGGAGACACAGGTCTTACTATTTGGAAATGTTAATACAGAATATCTCTGAAATCAGCTGCATGCTGATATGATCCTCACTCACTGAGAAATGCAGTGGATACCTGGATATTGTAGGATGAGATGGTAAGCTACTATATTTATCCTTACTTTTCCCTATCAGCTCATACCTTCCCCAAGGGAGATAGTGGACAATTTTCTCTGGTTAGGTTCCTGATTCAAATAAATTCCTTTTGATTTTTGGAAGTCCTTAAAGAATCAGCCTGATTCTTGCCTAAATATCATTTCAAGGTTCTAATAATTCACTAGGTCTTTTAATTTATACAGAAAATCTTTCCAGTATTAAATTGATTTATTATTAACTATGGGGAATAAACAAAAAAAATAATTTATTTAGCCATTAAAAGAGGGTTCAATTTTCAAAGAGAAAGAAAAAGTATATAAGAGAGAAAAATAAATATTTGGGGAAAAAGACAAATAAATGCAAGAAGTAGAAGAACATTTAAACAAATATAATTACCGCAGTTAATACACAGAGATAAATTCAAATTTACATTTTTGAATCAAAGATAAGATGCATCTCAAAAAAGTGAACATTCAAGCCCATAGAAAGAACTATTGAAAATTAAGAGTATTATTACTCCATTACAAATTTGAAAGAAATGTTTCAAAATAAAACCTATGACTTTTTGGAGAAAGTAGACAGAAAAGCTGTGTTATAAAATAATAGAGGTTAGTGAGTAAAATGAGAAGAGCAGTGCAGGACACTTAAGTGTGACTTACCTGGTTTTATAAACAAATAAATCACACCAGGGGCATCATTGTGATATTACAGAAAACTTAGAAATAATTGACAATCGAAAAATTTATATGAGAAAAAACAAGTATCACATACAAAGCATCAGCAATCAGAAAAGCACTATATATCAATAGCAAAAATAAAGCACTGAAACAACATTGTTCAAATAATAAGAGTAAATAGTTACTGTACTGGAATTCTATACCCCAAAGAACCATCACACTAGCTGTTTATATGCTCCTGCCTATGACATTATTCATTATTCTGTGTTGAAAACATAAAATTTAAGAAATTGTGAATGTGTTTATTAATTGCATATTACCTTCTTCCTTTGCCTCTATGAAAAGTGTACAATGTACTATTTTTTTTTTTTTTTGCCTTCCTATGGAGCTTAAGACTAAACTCTGTCTCATCTCACATTCTTTGAGATTAATCTCTTTCTAGCCACATTCTCAGAAGTAAGGCTTAATGTCTCTTATTCATTCTCACATAATTTATTCTTCATATTTATGTCATATATAAACTATATAAAGTTTGCTTAAAAATATCAATCTCTCTATCTGACATAGATTCTTTTAAAGTAAATCATTTGTATTTTCTTAATCATTGCCAGAATCTAACACAATGTTTAATATATAGATTATAGTCAAACAAGTATGAAGGCAAGTGTACAAAGGCTTAAAGATTTAAACAAAGTTACACGAAAGTACTTAAATATCCTCAGTAGGCTAAGGAAGAAATTCACAGACGAGTAGATGTTTGTATTTTTCATATGGCCAAAACTATTAGGTGCTCTAGAACTTGTGCAGGCTCACAGATTTGTTGACTATCATGACACTTCTTGAAAAGTGCTGGTGGGTTGATTATGAGTGAGTAAACACTATGCGTGGAGGAATCAGAGAAAATGAGTTTTAAAGTTAAAAAAATGTTTCTATAACATAAAGAGTAGTTAAAATTTAATTACCGGGGATGAACATATATTGAATAGTTGCAAATAACAAAGAATTTTGAACAGATACCATGGCCATCTGTTTTATATCCCTGCCCAGCACTCTCAAATGAGAAACTTCTCTTACGCACTTCCATGTGATTCAATCACATGCTTTAATTACACTGGCATGCCAACTGTATGCTCAAAAGAATGAAGGGTACAAAGAATAACCAAACATTTTGCCCAACTCCCTGTGACTTAGATATAGAGAAAACTAGTTTTTTTTTCCTATGAGGTTTGTGTGGTAGATAGAGGTATGTAGTACTGTCATTCATTCTTGGTCAAAAGCTTTAAGGCTAGAAATATCGTAGTTATATTTAACTAGTAAGAATGACAATAAACTCTCTAGGAAATGCAGTACTATTTCATAATAGTTAAATATGGAATCAGACTAAGTGTCAAATAATAGATGAATGGGTAAAGAAAATGTGGGATATATATACGAGACACTTTTCAGACATGAAAAAGAATACAATTCTGTCATTTACAGAGAGATGAATGAAACTGGAGGAGATTCTGTTAAGTGAAATAACCCAGAAACAACGTTAGAAAGGGCGTATTCTCACTCATATGTGAAAGCTAAAAAAATTGATCTTATAGCAATAAAAAGTGGAACAGAGGATATTAGAGACTAGAAGAATAGGTGAAGAGTGGGATAGAGAGAGCTTTTTTAAAGGATACAAATGACAGCTAGATTGGAAGAATAAGTTCCAGTGTTCTATATCCCAGTAGCATGATTCTAGTTAACAATAATATATAGTTTAAAATAACTAGAAGGAGGATATTGAATGTTCCTAAAACCAAGAAATGATAAATGTTTGAGGTAATGGAGATGCTAATTATTCTGATCTGATCATTATACATTATATACATCCAAACATCACTCTGTACCCCATGAATATGGACAACTCTTGTCAATTAAAAGAATAAAACCAAATTACTTTTATAAGCCAACTGAAGTAAAAAAAATAAATAAATAACATGATGTTAGCACTGAAAGAGAAAAGCAGTGAATAAAGTCCAGAGGCGGATGGAGAAATACAGAATCTTTTCAACCATTTATTGCTTGGCTCTAAACAGATAACCTCTTTCACCTATATATAGAAGAGCTAACATATTTCTGGTTTGTATAAGCCATTTTAAGTTTGATCATTTTCACTTGCAAGTGCATTTGAATTCACGTCTATC
>NW_012106620.1:1393989-1398597 GCF_000951045.1 Mandrillus leucophaeus
ACAATGTTAGAGATAATTAGTGGTAAAGTAACAAAATAATCAATTCAACAGGGAAATAAAGCTATTTTAAATGTGTACATCGCTGTCAGTATAGTCTCAAAAGGTACAAATGAAACTCGGACAAAACTAATACAGCAGTCAAATCAACAATTATAGTAAAAATTTTAACATACCTCTTTAATAATTAAATATAAGTCAATAAAAATTAAGTGAATGGATGATCTGAAAAGAATGGTTAACAAGTTAGTCCTCCTCTTGCACATAGAACGCTGAAGCCACAGACTATATATTATCTGAAAATGCACTTGTTGTATTTTCCAAAGTTAATTACCTCAACAAATGTCAAAGTATTGAAATAATTTAGATGAGTTTCAATAGCCAAAATGGAATTAAGCTTTACAGTTTAAAACGAACAATCTAGAAAGTCACAATGTTTTAGAAATTAAGAAATAAAAATGATCAAAGCTAGTAAATATTAACTTGATGTTAATATAAACACTAAATGTCAAAACGTCAGGGCTAGGCCTGATGGCTCATGCTTGTCATTCCAGCACTTTGGGAGGCCAATGAGGGCAGATCACTTGAGCTCAGGAGTTTGAGGCCAGCCTGGGCAACAAGTTGAAATCCTGTCTTTACACACACACACACACACACACACACACACAAGCCAGGAGTGGTTGTGCGGTCCCAGTTGCTTGGAAGGTTGAGGTAAGAGGATTTCCTGAGCCCAGGAGGTCGAGGATACAGTGAGCTTGGATCCCACAAATTCACTCCAGCCTGGGCATCAGAGGGAGATTTTATGTCAAAAATAAATAAATAAATGACAAAACATTAGGGAATAAAACTAAAGTCATGCTTGGAGATACAATTACACTTTGTAATATGAATAATATAAAACTCTGAGTTAGAAAATTAGAAAATAAATCAAAGACACTTTAATACCTCAAAAGCTTAGAAAAAAATAAAAGCAAATGCAGTAGAGTCCATAAAATCTCAAAAATTAAAATATAGCTAAAAAAATCACACATAAGATTTCATAAAGCTAAATTTTTAATAATTAATAATTTATATTTAAACAATCTAACATATTTTCTTTGTTGCCACTATCTTATGTATTTTTTGTTGTGTTTTACAGTTACTATCTTTGTGTATTAGCCCATTTTTACACTGCTATAAGAACTACCTGAGACTGGGTACTTTATAAAGAAAGAGGTTTAATTGACTGTCACTTCTTCATGGCTTGGGAGGCTACAGGAAACGTAATCATGGCGGAAGGTGAAGAAGCAGCAAGCACCTTCTTTGCAATGCGACAGTGGAGGGGGAATGCTGGGGGAAGTGCCATACTTTTAAACCATCAAATCTCATGAGAAATCACTCACTATCATGAGAACAGCATGGGGGAAACTGCCCCTGCTATCCAATCACCTCCTACCAGATCCCTTCCTCAACATGTGGGGATTACAATTTGAAATGAGATTTGGGTGGGGACACAGAGCCAAATTATATCATCTAATATCCCTAACATCTTCTGTCTTCCCATATTTATTTAAGCAATCACCTATAATCAATTATTTATTTTAAAATAAAAGATATAGTCTCCATTTTCATGAATAGACTGGTAAACAGAGAAGAAAATCTAAAAGAATTTATGAACAAAATGTTAATATTATTACATGTGTATAAAGGCCAACAGATGAAAGGTGAATATGCAAAAAATTATTGCACTTCAATACATTAGCCAAATGGAAAAAAATAACATGATAAAGGTTACATTTACAATTAAATAAAAACACCAAAAAGCTGTGAATGTTATTACTAATTATTCTATACTAAAACCAAAAAGCATCGTTAAGAAAAAATAAATGGGGATAAGTAAAAGGAGAACTATATATAGCATGTTCAAGGATGAGAAGGCTTAATATTATAAATATTCAATTATCTTCAAAGTTATCCATAGCTTCAATAAGACAACAATTAAAATCCCAGAAGGATAGTTTTATGTAAGTTGAAAAGGTGATTTTATGACTAATGCTAAAATAACCAGGGGCTAAGGTATTCTAGCCAATATATAATAAGAATAACACATTTAGAGAATTTGCGCTATCAGAGATCAGACCTTTTATGAAACTCTGTCAATTAATATAGAGAATAAATGATGCACTAACACAAGAATAAATTATTGGAAAAAAACACAAGGTTTAAAAATAGACCAAAGTGTATGGTCTCCTAAGTTATGACAAAACTATTACTATAGTGCAGTAAAGAAAATATCTTTTTCCAACAAGTGCTTATGGATCAACTGTATATCAACAGAGGGGGAAAATTAATCTGCCTTTCTTCCTTCACAAAATAACGACAAACATTGATATCAGAAGAATCAATTGTTGAAGATAATGAATTTGGGAGGAGAAAAAGAGGTAAAAATATGTTAGACTGAGACATGACATTCTAAAAAAAAGTATCTGAATTATAAATAAACATATGATTTTACTACCTTCGTTAGTTTTCAGGAAAATGCAATGTCAGTCACAAAAAATACTACTGGAAACACACTAGAATGGCCAATAATAAAGTGACCAACAAAACCAAATGTTGGCAAGGATCTGAGGCATCCTTGTAAAACTTTATAACAATAATAGACTGTTAAGAAAGGCAAATTGGTAAAAGCACTAGAAACCTGTTTGGTGGTAGTATTAACTATTAAATTCAATTATTTGTATATTCTATGACTCAGTAATTCTACCACTAAGTGGAATATAACCAAGAAAATTATATACTTTTACTCATTGAAAGACACATATAATAATTTTTGTGGCAACATTATACAAAATAGTCAAAACACAGGAACAACCACCCAACCGTCCATGAACAGGGGAATGAAAAACAAATTGTGCTACATTTAAATAATAAAACAGACTACAACACTGAGAATTATCTAGAATTACATGTAAAAATATGAATGAATCTCACAAATATCATATTGAGTAAATACATCAACCTCAGCCATTTTAATATATGGTTTCATATCACCTCAATTAAAAGCAGACAAAATAGGCCGGGCGCGGTGGCTCAAGCCTGTAATCCCAGCACTTTGGGAGGCCGAGACGGGTGGATCACGAGGTCAGGAGATCGAGACCATCCTGGCTAACGCGGTGAAACCCCGTCTCTACTAAAAAATACAAAAAAACTAGCCGGGCGAGGTGGCGGGCGCCTGTAGTCCCAGCTACTCAGGAGGCTGAGGCAGGAGAATGGCGTAAACCCGGGAGGCGGAGCTTGCAGTGAGCTGAGATCCGACCACTGCACTCCAGCCTGGGTGACAGAGCAAGACTCCGTCTCAAAAAAAAAAAAAAAAAAAAAAAAAGCAGACAAAATAAATATGTAATTTACAAGCCAGTATATAGATGACTCTTTGGTGATAGCTCCAAGGGAGGGAACACAAAAGAGTATTTTTATTTGTTGAAAATACCGCTTTCTTTTTTTGTGTGTGTGTGGGGGTTGGTTATATGGCTGTATTTATTTGGTGAAAAGTCTATGCAAAATGTATGCACTTGCATTTTTCTGGTATCTATGCTATACTTCAAAGAAAAGCATGAATTTAGCAAGTAGAAATTTAGCTTTAGACTTTAATGGTTTAAACCAATCTTCCCAATAAGTATAACAAAAAATGGATAAAATTATTTGAGTGCATTTTGGACAAAAAGTAAAATACCACCATCTCAATTTAAAAGAAAAGAAAGAGAAGTTTACATATCTGTGCTGATATTTCTTTCAAGTTATTTGGCAACTTGTAAACTTCGCAAAGCTGTTATGTAAATAATCCAAATAGAAAATACAACAAACCACCAAAGAGAACTTGAGATAAAGTTAAAAAATATATAAAATACCCTAATTTTTGAATGAGAGGAAGAATTAGGAAAACAGAAGAAAACTTGAAGAGACATGCATGTTTTTCAAAACTGACTTAAAACATGCCCCAGATTCAAAAAGTAATATAAATATGGGGCAAAATAAAACAGAGCAAAAAAACAAACAAACAAAATTTAGACAAATTATATAAAATTCTTGATTGCCAAAAACAAATAGAAAATCTTTAAAAATAAACAAAAGAAAAAAGAAGCACTGCTTATAAAGTGCTATCTGTAATACTAATAGCAAATTCACACATGCACATACATACACACACAAATACACACAGAGAGAGAGAGAGAGAGAGAGAGAGGAGAGAGAAGAAAGCCCAATGTCAATTGTAAAATTGCTTTACAGAGCAATAAAACAAAAAACAAAAAACTCCTAATAATTATCTTACTATAACAAACCAAAAACAATGTGCTTCAAAAAAAATAAGTTGAAATGAAGATGTTTTTAGACGTATACAAAAGACCTCAAATAGGATCTTTAGGAAAAAAAAAAACGATCTAAGATAGAGTTAAACAAAGGACAGAATAAGGAGCAAGAAAAGATAAAAAATACATGGATAAACATAATTGGATATTAACTGTTGTGACCATAACATAATTTATACAATATAATTTGTAATATATATTATAATGTGATTATAATATATTTTTATTATATATCATATAGATTATACTATAATATATTCATATA
>NW_012106620.1:1398927-1402373 GCF_000951045.1 Mandrillus leucophaeus
ATTATATATGTACAAATGTGTTTGCATGCATATGCAGGCCCACAATATTTACAATAGCATCAAAATCAAACAAAATACATAAGAATAAATTTGACTACAGAGGCAAAAGACATGCCCTGAAAACTACAATGTTTTTGGTGTATAGTAATGATGCTGATTTTTGTATACTGATTTTGCATATTGGAACTCTACTAAAGTCATTTATCAGTTCTACTAGCCTTTTGATGGTGTCTTTAGGGTTTTCTAGGCATATAATCATGTTGTCAGCAAATAGATATAGTTTGACTTCTCCTGTTTAGATGCCATTTATTTCTTTCTCTTGTCTGATTGCTCTGGCTAGGACTTCTAGTACTATGTTGAATAGGAGTGATGTGAGTGGGCACTCTTGCTTTGTTTTGGTGTTCAAGGGGAATGCTTCCAGTTCTTGCCCAATTAGTATGATGTTGGCTGTGTACTCTTTTGAAGTATTTTCTTTCAACACCTAGTTTCTTGAGGTTTTTGTTTTGTTTTGTTTTTTGTTTTTTGTTTTTATCATGAAAGGATATTAGGTTTTATCAATATGTTGTTCTTTATTTAGATGACTATATGGCTTTTGTCTTTAATCCTGTTTATATGGTGAATCATATTCATTGATTTGTCTTTGTTGAACCAACCTTGCATCCCAGGAATAAAGCATACTTGAATATGGTGAATTAATTTTAATATGCTGTTAAATTTGCTTTGCTAGTATTTTGTGGAGGATTTTTGTGTCTATGCTCATCAGAAATATTGGCCTGTAGTTTCTTTTTTCCATTGTGTTTTTTCTAGGTTCTGATATCAGGCTGATCCTGGCTTCATTGAATGAGTAAAGGAGGAGTCCCTCTTCCTCGATTTTTTGGAATAGTTTCAGTAGAGTTGGTACCAGCTTTTGTTTGTACATCTGGTAGAATTTGGTTGTTAATTCATCTCTGAAGATTTTGTTGTTGTTGTTGTTCACAGATCTTGTATTACCAATTCAGTTTTGTAACTTGATACTGGTTTATTTGGTGTTTCAATATCTTCTTCATTCAATCTTGGGAGATTGGATGTTTTCAGGAATTTACCCATTTCCTCTAGATTTTGGAGTTATTATACATAGTATTGTTTATAATAGTCTCTGAAGATGTCTTGTGTTACTGTGAAATAGGTTACAATGTCACCTTTGTCATTTCTCACCATGCTTGTTTGGATCTCTCTTTTTCTCTTTGTTATTCTAGCTAGTGGTCTACTGATAATGGTTTACCCTTTCAAAGAACAAACTTTTGGTTTCTGTGATTTTTTGGTATGGATTTTGTTGGTCAGTTCCTCTCTAATATTAGTTAGCTCTTTTCTTCTGCTAGCTTTGGGGTTAGTATGTTCTTGTTTTTCTAATTTCTATTGGTATAATGTTAGATTGTTATTTTGAGATATTTCTAGTAGATATTTGAGGTAGGCATTTAGCACCATAAGCATTCCTCCCAATACTACATTTGCTGCATTCAGAGATTTTGGTATGTTGTGTCTCTGTTTTCATTTATTTCAAAGAATTTTTTTAGATTTCCGCTTTAATTTTGTTGTTTACCCAAAAGTCATTTAGGAACATGTGGTTTAATTTCCATGTTCTTGTGTGGTTTTAAGAGATCTTCACTGGTATTGACTTCTATTTTTATTCCACTGTGGTCTGAGAGTTTGATTGGTATAATTTTAACTTTTTTTGAATTATTAATTTTGAATTATTAAGACTTGCTTTAGGGCCAAGAATGTAGTCAGTCCTGGAGTACATTTTTGTACAGATGAGAAGAAAGGATATTCTGTGTTTGATAGGAGGAGAATTCAGCAGATTTCTATTGTGTCCAATTGATTAAGTGTTGAATTTAAATCCAGAATTTCGTTGTTAATTTTCTACCTCAAAGGTTTGTTTAATGCTGTCATTGGTGTAGCTGAAGTCCCCCACTATTACTGTGTGGCTGTCTAAGTCTTTTTGTACATCTAGAGATACTTTTTTTAATGAATCTGGTTGCTCTGATGTTAGGTACATATATATTTAAGGTAGTTAAGTCTTCTTGTTGAATTGAAATGAACTGAATTTGTGCAAGAAGGATTTTTTTTTTCTTTTTCTGTCTTTCCCTATAATGCTGTTATTATTTTTTCTTTTCCATTCTTTCTCCCTCTCCATACAAACAACTTGTTCCTAAATGACTTGTTCCTAAATGATTATGCAGTGCCCTTCTAGGTCTTTTCTTTACTGTTGTTGGTTTAAAGATTGTTTTATCTGGTATAAAAATAGTGACCCCTACTTCTTTTGGTTTCCATGTGTGTGGTAGATCTTCCTCCAACACTTTACTCTGAGCCTGTGGGTGTTGTTGTATGGGGCATGAGTTGCTTGAAGACAACAGATGGATGGATCTTGCTTTTCTATGCAACTTGCCACTCTGTGCCTTTTAACTGAGGCATTTAGATCCTTTACATTCAATGTTAATATTGATATGTGAGGTTCTGATCCTACAGTGAAGTTGTTAGCTCACTGCTTTGTAGTTTCTACATGTGGCTGCTTTATAGAGTTTGCAGGTTATTTACTCAAGTGTGTTTTTTCAGTAGCAGTTATCATTCTTTCTTTTCCATGTTTAGAACTCTATTAAAAATCTCTTCTAAGACTGGTCTTGTGGTAAATAATTTCATTAGAGCTTGATTTTCTGGAAAAGTGTTTATTTCTCCTTTGCTAATAAAACTTAGTTTGGTGGAATATAAAATTCTTGGTTGGAATTCTTTTCTTTAAGAATAATGAAAATAGGTTCCTGGCTTGTAATCTTTCTTCTGAGAAGTCCACTGTTACCCTGATAGGGTTTCTTTTTTATGTGATCTTTTTCTCTAGGTCTCTTTAAAATAATTTTAGCTTTGACTTTGGACAGTCTGGTGACTATATGCCTTTGTGAGATTCATCTTCTACAACATCTCACAGGTGTTCTGGATTTTTGTATCTGGATGTCTATTACTCCAGAAAAATTAGACAAGTTTTCTTAAATTATTCTCTGAAATACATGTTCCAGGTTGTTTCTTTTTTTTCATTCTCTCTCAGGAGTGCCAATAATTAATAGGTTTGGTCACTTTACATAATCTTATATTTCTCAGAAATGTTGTTCATTTTCAAAATTTATTTTTACTTTATTTTTTTTTTCTGACTGAGTTAGTTTAAAAGACTGGTCCCCAAGTTCTGAAATTATTTCTTCTGCTTGGTTCAGTCTAAGGATAAAGCTTTCAATTACATTTTAAATTTTCCTTAAGTAAATTTTTTAATTATAGAAGATGTATTTATGTTTAATATGTTTATCCCTTCATTTATTTCCCAGATTACTTTAATGTTTCTTTGTGTAGATTTTTAACCTTGTTTTGAGTCTCACTGGGCTTCCTTGTAATCCATGCTTTAAATTCTTTATCTTTCATTTCTTAGT
>NW_012106621.1:0-1696 GCF_000951045.1 Mandrillus leucophaeus
GAGCTAGACTCCGTCTCAAAAAAAAAAAAAAAAAATCTAAATAGGCTGGGCATAGTGGCTCACACCTATAATCTCAGCACTTTGGGAGGCCAAGGCAGGCAGATCACTTGAGATCAGGAGTTTGAGACCAGCCTGGCCAACATGGTGAAACCCGATCTCTACTAAAAATACAAAAATTAGGTATGGTGAATGTGCACCTGTAGTCCCAGTTACTCGGGAGGCTGAGGCAGGAGAATTGCTTGAACCTGGGAGGCGGAGGCTGCAACTAGCTGAAATCGTGCCACTGCACTCCAGCCTGGGCAACAGAGCAAGCCTCTTTGAGGTTATATTATTCCTCTTACATAAATTATCAAGTTTTCATACTTTTTAGTTCAAAGAGCCCTTAACATTCTTAAGAAGTGAGAACCTCGGAGGGGGTCATGTTTATCAATATTTACCATATTCGAAGTTAAAACTGAGAAATTAAAATTTTTTGGGGGACAGATTTTTCACTCTTTTGCCCAGGCTGGAATGCAATGGCATGATCTCTGATCACTGCAATGTCCACCTTCTGGGTTCAAGCGATTCTCATGCCTCAGCCTCCCGAGTAACTGGGATTTCAGGCACCTGCCACCACACCCAGCTAATTTTTGTATTTTCAATACAGACAGGTTTCACCATGTTGGCCAGGCTGGTCTTGAACTCCTGGTCTCAAGTGATCTGCCCGCCTTGGCCTCCCAAAGTACTTTTTGTAAAGATGGAGTTTCGTCATATTGCCCAGGCTGGTCTCAAACTCCTGGGCTCAAGTGATTTGCCTGCCTCAGACCCCCAAAGTGTTGAGATTACAGGCGTGCGTGAGGCACCGTGCCCAGCCACAGACTGAGGTTTAGATATTGAAAGTATTAGCCCTAGGGCAGAGCTGGAATTTAAACCTAGACCTGTTTGACTTTGAAGCCCCTTTGGTCTTTGCCTTTATGTTTTGTTGTGTCTCTCCTCTTAACCACAGGTATTTCCAAAAGTTCCCCCCCTTTTTTTTTTGAGGTAGTGTCTTGCTCTCGCCCAGGCTGGAGTGCAGTGGCGCGATCTCAGCTCACTGCAAGCTCCGCCTCCCGAGTTCACGCCATTCTCCTGCCTCAGCCTCCCGAGTAGCTGGGACTACAGGTGTCCACCACCACGCCCGGCTACTTTTTGTATTTTTAGTAGAGATAGGGTTTCACTGTGTTAGCCAGGATGGTCTTGATCTCCTGACCTCGTGGTCCACCCACCTTGGCCTCCCAAAGTGCTGGGATTACAGGCTTGAGCCACCGCGCCCGGCTAAAAGTTCCCATTTTTGTGTGTGTGTTGGTCTGTTTTGTGTTGCTATAACAGAGTAGCTGAGGCTGGGTAATTTATAAGGAAAAGAGATTTATTTCAGTCACCGTTCTGCGGACTGGGAAGTACAAGAGCATGGTGCTGGCATCTGCTCAACTTTTGGTGAGGGCCTCATGCTGCTTCACTCCTGGCAGGAAGTGGAAGAAGAGTGGGCATGTACAGAGATAACATGACAAGGAGGAAGCCAAGCTTACTCTTTTCTTTTTGAGTTGGAGTTTGGCTCTTGTCGCCCAGGCTGGAATGTAGTGGCTCAAATTTTGGCTCACGGCAACCTCCACCTCCTGGTTCAAGCGATTGTCCTGCCTCAGCCTCCTGAGTAACTGGAATTACAGGCGCCTGCCACCAC
>NW_012106621.1:3521-5117 GCF_000951045.1 Mandrillus leucophaeus
TTTTTTAAATAATTTTTTGAGACAGAGTCTTGCTCTGTCGCCCAGGCTGGAGTGCAGTGGCACGATCTCAGCTCACTGCAAGCTCCGCCTCCCGGGTTCTCGCCATTCTCCTGCCTCAGCCTCCCTAGTAGCTGGGACTACAGGCGCCCGCCACCACGCCTGGCTAACTTTTTGTGTTTTTTTTTTCAGTAGAGACAGGGTTTCACTGTGTTAGCCAGAATGGTCTCGATCTCCTGACCTTGTGATCTGCCCACCTCGGCCTCCTAAAGTGCTGGGATTACAGGCGTGAACCACCAGGCCCAGCCAATAATTTGTATTTCTTACAGGGTGCAGGGCTCGCCATTGCTGCTGGCTCGAAGCTATGTGCTGAGAACCACAGGTGCAGAGAGCGACATCCAGGGGTTCTCTGAGGATGTCTGCAATCTGGCCTGATGGATCCCTGCCTGGCTCACATTAGGCACTACATACGTTTTATTAAATGAATGAACAAATACATGATTTAATTTTTATTTAATTTTATTTTAGTAAAGTTTAATTTTATTTTAATAAAGTTTATTTAATTTTATTAACATTTATTTATTTTTGAGACGGAGTTTTGCTTGTGTGGTCCAGGCTGGAGTACAATGGCACAATCTCAGCTCACTGTAACCTCTGCCTCCCGGGTTCAAGCGATTCTCCTGCCTCAGCCTCCCGAGTAGCTGGGATTACAGGCACACGCCACTATGCCTGGCTAATTTTGTAATTTTGGTAGAGACAGGGTGTCTCCATGTTGGTCAGGCTGGTCTCGAACTCCCAACCTCAGGTGATCCGCCTACCACGGCCTCCCAAAGTGCTGGAATTATAGGCGTGAATCACTGTGCCTGGCCTCTTAATTTGATTTTAATACAATTTATTTAATTTTATTAAATGAATGCACATGGTATCCTTTTAGCAAGGGCAAGTCTCTCTTAATCACTGGCAGAAAAAAAAAGAAAAAAAAAAAAGATGCTGCATTTTCCATTCCCAGTGTGGAGTAGAGGAAAGAGTGTTGAATAGGTTTCCAGTCCTTATAGACATAAGATAGGCCCGTGTTCTGGACGAGCGCCTTCCCCTTGCCAGGCCTTGGCATCTCGTCTGTGGAGTGTGGTGTCAGTTGGATGTGATGGGAGATCACATCTCTGAGATCGTGTAAGTGTCTCTCCTCTACTCTGAGATCATATCTCTGAGATGGTGTGAGAAGCTATCCTCTGCTCCTTTAAGCAATGGTACTCATTACGGGATATACAAAGAAAACAGAGTCACTTCTGTTGCTATTTAGTGTCACAGTTTGTCTGTTGACTAGGTAATACGTTTATAAACTTAGTAATTCAGAGAAGTAGATAAATGAATAGTCTTTCTTCCCTCAACCTGGGTGATCCAGCTCCCGTCTAAGAAGGTACTAGTGTAACAAGTTTCTTCTGTGTTGTTTGGAGATATTTTGTATACATAAAAAGCAAGTGTGTGTATGTGTGTGTGAGAGATTTTCTCATTTTTACAGTTATTAGTATATCTCAAATACTATCCTGTATCTTCATGTTTTTATTTAACAAATATGTCTTTTTTTTTTTTTTTTTTTTT
>NW_012106622.1:0-1848 GCF_000951045.1 Mandrillus leucophaeus
AATGTGGTGCACATCGTAGATAAGGCCTAGGACATTGCAAAGGCAGAAAGAAATCTCGCCCTTTTTCATCTATTTTATTTATTTTTTTGAGACAGTCTTGCTCTGTTGCCCAAGCTGGAGTGCAGTCCAGTGATCTCAGCTCACTGTAAGGTCTGCCTCCTGGGCTCAAGCGATTCTCACGCCTTAGCCTCCTGAGTAGCTAGGATTACAGGCAGGAGACACCATACCCAGCTAATTTTTTGTTTTGTTTTTGAGACTGAGTCTCGCTTTGTCGCCCAGGATGGAGTGCAGTGGTGCGACCTTGGCTCACTGCAACCTCCCCCTTCCCAGTTCAAAGGATCCTTTCACCTCAGCCTCCCGAGTAGCTGGGATTACAGGCGCCTGCCACCACGTCCGGCTAATTTTTAAATTTTTGGTAGAGACGGGGTTTTGCCATGTTGGCCAGGCTGGTCTCAAACTCCTGACCTCAAGTGATCTGCCCACCTCCGCCTCCCAATGTGCTGGGATTACAGGTGTTTGAGCCAACACGCCCGGCCCGCATTTTTGTATTTTTAGTAGAGACGAGGTCTCACCATGGCTGGTCTCAAACCCCTGGCCTCAAGTGATCCACTTGTCTCAGCCTCCCAAAGGGCTGGGATTACAGACGTGAGCCACAGTGTCCAGCCTACATCTCACCCTTTTTCTATAGCCAAGCAGATACAACCCGTCACCTTCACGCCTCATGATAAACAATCATTAGTTCTCCAGTAACAGAACTTGACAGCACCATTTATCAAACGCATAGTTCATCCGGGAGCCACCTAGTCATTGTGACGACTGTGTGAGCTAACTGGCTGTATCCCAGGGGAGAAACACATCTTTCATCATGACAGGAGGGAGTTTTGCAATTTGGAGCAAGGCATCCACTGAAGTTATACTTTGACCCTCCCCCGAAACCAGAATACAGGAAGGATTAAGCCTCTTGTTTCTCGCTTTCCTTTGTCTTTACACAGACAAGTCCAGGATGTAAAGTCAAAGGGGAGGTGCTTAAATATACAGCAGAGGGGAAAGAGTTGGGGTAATCTGCCTCGTTGTTGTCATCCGGGACAGCAAAGACGTCACAGAATTAGATCTTGCAGGACAGGGGTGATAAAAATCCTAGAGGTAGAGCAGCTGGGACGTGAAGCTTTTACCAACCCCACCCTTGCAGTGCTTGAAAAACGGCCTCCCTGGTCCCAGCTGTGCTCCTAGAATCCTGTCCCACTGGGGATAAAACCCAAACCAGCCTGGGCAACATAGCAAGACCCTGCCCCTACAAACAATACAAATATTAGCGGCCACGCGTGGTGGTTCATGCCTGTAATCTCAGCACTTTGGCAGGCCGAGGTGGGCGGATCACCTGAGGTCAGGAGTTTGAGACCAGCCTGGCCAACATGGCGAAACCTCGTCTCTACTAAAAATACAAAAAATTAGCCAGGCGTGGTGGCAGGCGCCTGTAATCCCAGCTAGTCGGGAAGTAGAGGCAAGATAATCCCTTGAACTCAGGAGGCAGAGGTTGCAGTGAGCCGAGATCAGGCCATTGAATTCCAGCATGGACAACAAGAGCAAAACTCCATCTCAAAAAAGAAAAAGAAAAAAAATTAAAGCTGGGCGCAGTGGCTTAAGCCTGTAATCACAGCACTTTGGGAGGCTGAGGCGGGTGGATCACCTGAGGTTGAGAGTTCAAGATCAGCCTGACCTACATGGAGAAACCCCGTCCCTACTAAAAATACAAAATTAGCCAGGCATGGTGGCACATGCCTGTAATCCCAGCTACTCAGGAGGCTGAGGCAGGAGAATTGCTTGAACCCGGGAGGCAGAGGTTGCAGT
>NW_012106622.1:1898-2462 GCF_000951045.1 Mandrillus leucophaeus
GGTGGCACATGCCTGTAATCCCAGCTACTCAGGAGGCTGAGGCAGGAGAATTGCTTGAACCCGGGAGGCAGAGGTTGCAGTGAGCCGAGATCACATCATTGCACTCTAGCCTGGGCAACAAAAGCAAAACTCTATCTCAAAAAACAAACAAACAAAAAAATTTAGCCAGGAGTGATGGCATATGCCTGTAATCCCAGCTACTTGGGAGGCTGAGGTGGGAGGATGGTTTGACCCGGGAGGTGAAGATAGGCATTGAGCTGAAATTGTACCCTGCACTCCAGCCCGGGAAACAGAGCCAGACCCTGTCTCAAAAAAGAAACGATGAAACCGGAACTTCCCCTGTGGCCTGAAATCATCATATCCTGCTCTGTTGCCTCTTGTTTCTTCCTTCCTGCTACTCTGACCTCTGCTGCCTCTATACCTTTTTAAGTGGTTTGGACTACAGGGCCTTTGCACTTGCTTTTTACTCTGGGCGTTCTCTCTGCAGCTCTTCGGAAGGTTGGCTCCTCCTTATCCTTCTGGGATGAGCAGGAAAATAATACTGGAAATAATCTGATATAGAAT
>NW_012106623.1:0-997 GCF_000951045.1 Mandrillus leucophaeus
AGATGATTTCACAGAACACAAAGAAGTTTCTCAGAATGCTTGTTTCTCTTTGTTATCGGAGGATATTTCCTTTGGCCCTATACTCTTCAAAGGCATCCGAAATATCTGTTCTCAGATTCTACACAAATAGGGTTGGCAAAGAGATCCACGAAATACATATGTAACTCTGTGAGTGGAAGTCACACATCACAGAGCAGTTTCTCAGAACGCTTCTTTCAAGATTTCATCTGAGGATATTTCCTTTTTCAAAATAGCCCTCTATGGGCTTCAAATATCACTTTCCAATTCCACAAGAACTGTCTTAGCGAAAGGCTTCCTGAGGGGAATGCTGTAACTCTGTCAGATGATTTCAGAGAACATAAAGAAGTTTCTCAGAAAGCTTCTTTCTCTTAGTTATCGGAGGATATTTCCTTTGGCCGTATATGGCCCTATAGTCTGCAATGGGATCCGACATATCTGTTCTCAGATTCCACCGAAATAAGGCTAGCAAAGAAATCCACGAAATACAGATGTAACTCTGTGAGTGGAAGTCACACATCACTTAGCAGTTTTTCAGAAAGCTTCTTTCCAGATTTCATCTAAGGATATTTCCTTTTTCACCATAGCCCTCTATGAGCTTCCAAATATCACTTTTCCAATTCCACAAGAACTGTCTTAGCGGAAAGCTTCTTGAGGAGAAAGCTCTAACTCAGATACATGATTTCACAGAACACAAAGAAGTTTCTCAGAAATCTTCTTTTTCTTTGTTATCGGAGGATATTTCCTTTGGCCCTATAGTCTATCCGAAATATCTGTTCTCAGATTCCACAGAAATAAGGCTAGCAAAGAGATTCACGAAATACAGATGTAACTCCGTGAGATAAATTAACAGAACACTGAGCAGTTTCTCAGAAAGCCTCTTTCCAGATTTCATCTGAGGATATTTCCTTTTTCAACATAGCCCTCTATGGGCTGCCAAATATCACGTTGCCAATTCCACAAGAACTGTCTTAGCGAA
>NW_012106624.1:0-349 GCF_000951045.1 Mandrillus leucophaeus
TGTGATTAAACTCTGACCAATGAGATGTGAGCACATTAGGTGTGAGCCACTACCAGACCTGGGCCTTAAATTTCTCCAGCCCACTGTTTCCCTGCCACAGTGCCCCAGGAAGCCTGTGCACCAAATGGCAAAACTACAAGGTAAACTGTCTATCACACCATGATTAATGTAGGAGGATAAATAAGTCTTTATGAAACATGAAGCCACAGAGAATCTAGTGTTCATTCGTTACTCAACAGAGCCCAACCTTTCTTGTCTAATATTTACACCAAACTAAAACCATCAACAGTGTCTATCTTTGGAAGGAAGGGGAAAATGTAATATTGTTAGGACTTTCCCTTTCAATACT
>NW_012106624.1:4169-5525 GCF_000951045.1 Mandrillus leucophaeus
ATGAAAATCCAACATTGCTGCAGATAAACGTTTAGATGGAAAATTAGAGTTAGTGTGTGACTTTAGGCCCAATTATAACATCTCTGAGTTTCTAACTATTGCTTATGTAAAATCTAGTTGATAAACCAATTCTACCAAACTAGAATTTCAGTTCTGGAATATAAATTATAAATAACTTCTGATTAGAACACGAGAGACCAACAGGGAGATCAGGGCACAAAAAACAGAGGTAGAGTTATGAATTCTTAGAGGTTTTACAATGAAGTTAAGCAAAAGGAAGGTAAGGCATTAAAAACTGCCAACTTAGGTATGAGCTGACAGGCAAAAAAGAAAAACAACAACAACAAAAACTGCCAACCAGAAGACTTTAGTCTCTAACGCTACTTACTATGTGCGCCTCAGAGTCCAGCTGGAATTAATCATTCATTCACGTGAGCTCAATCATTTGTTCACCTGAAATCAATCATCCATTCAATTTCATTCACTTCTGACAATTGTGCCTTTGTCCTTCATGGGCTTATTTTGCTTTGACCACCTCCAGCTGTTGTGTGTTCCCCAAAGCTATTTCTTTCCTTGGCTACCTTCTAACCCTTAACTTGAATGATATGGTCCATGACCTTGGCTGTATTTATTACCTCAATGTGCACAAATCTGTATATTTTGCTAAGACCACTCTTGAGATCCAAATTTGAATAGCCAACTATCTCCATCTCAATCAACATGTCCCTCTCACACTTAATGACACCACTGTCCATCCATAAACCTGAAAGTCATCTCCCCTATTCACTCCCCCTCAATCCCCTAATAGAGTCATTTAATCCCTTCCATCCTTTCCCACTCATACTCTCTCAATTCAGACCCTTATCATCTTTCATCTGGTACATTAACAGCTTCACTTGGATTCCTGAATCCAGCCATGAAACTCTAACCTATCCTCCATACTTTCCATAAATAATCTTTCATTTCCAATTATGGAATTTTAAATTATCATTGTGTTATTATTTTCTGATTTAACATCACAGTAATCAGAGAACAGGTTTTGTATAATTCCAATTGTTTGAAATTTGTTGACTCCTACTTTATATACCCTTGTGTAGTCAATTTTCATAATGCCCCATATTTGTCTGAAAATAATGTATATTCTTTAATTCTTAGGAGCAATGTCTTATATCTACCTGATAAATCAATTTGTTAATTTAGTTGTTCTCCATTTTGCTAGTCATTTCAAGACTCCGCACGAAGGATATTCTCTAATCTATCTTAACACTGAAACGATTTTCAGCGCTCATTGTTTGGTTGGCCCACCATCCCTTTACTAATCTGTAAACTCTCTGATCAGGTGGACTGGGACTTATT
>NW_012106625.1:0-707 GCF_000951045.1 Mandrillus leucophaeus
CCAGGCTCCAGTGATTCTCCCACCTCAGCCTCCTGGGTAGCTGGGATTACAGGTGAGCACCACCACTGCCAGGCATTCTTTTCTTTTCTTTTCTTCTCTTCTCTTCTCTTCTCTTCTCTTCTCTTCTCTTCTCTTCTCTTCTCTTCTCTTCTCTTCTTTTCTTTTCTTTTCTTTTCAAGTAGAGACAGAGTTTCACCATGTTGGCCAGCCTGGTATTGAACTCTTGGCCTCAAATGATCCGCCTGTGTCAGTCTCCCAAAGTGCTGGTGAAGTTTAGCAACAACCATATGAATGTACTTAATACCATTGAACTGTACACTTAAGATGGCTAAGATGGTAAATATTAGGTTATATTTATTTTACCAAAATTTTTAAAAATTGAAAGATTAAAAAAGATAAGTAGAGAAATTTGAGTATAACTGGCTAACAGATGACATCATCACCAGTTTAAATATATATATATACACACACACACACACACATACATATATTAGTTTTGTTAGAAGTGTTTATGATATTACGGTTATGATGAAAAAATGTTTTTATTTTTAGACATGGATACTGAAGTATAGATGCTTCTGGACTTATGATGGCAATGCATACCACAATTCTATTGTAAATTTAAAATATCCTAAGTTGAAAATGCACTTAATACACCTAACTTACTAAACTTCCTGAAAATCAGAGGTTCCCAATTCCCAGGCCAC
>NW_012106625.1:3927-4290 GCF_000951045.1 Mandrillus leucophaeus
AAGTTTTTGCACAGCAAAGGAAATAATAGAATGTAAAAGCAATCTATGTAATAGAAAATATTTGCAACTCATACATCTGATAAAAGGTTAATATATATAATATATGATAAACTTCTTCAACTCATATTGAAACACTAAATAACTTAATTAGAAAAGGGATAAAGGATTTGAATAAATTTCTTTCTGGAGAAGACATACAAATTGCCAACAAGAATATGAAAAAATGTTTAATATCACTAACCATCAAGTAAATGTAAATCAAACCCATAATGAGATAAAACCTCACATCTGCCAGGATGGCTATAATAAAAACAAAACAGAGATAATTAGTGTTGGTGAGGATGTAGAGAAACGAGAATCCTG
>NW_012106626.1:0-877 GCF_000951045.1 Mandrillus leucophaeus
TAATTATTTAATGTACTTTCCAAATACATAAGCATATTTATTTATATATGCATACTTAGAAAAATAAAATAAGACTATTTTTGTGTTATACATACACACACACACACACATACGGGGAAAAACAAAACGAAGCAAAGCAAAATGAATTCCTTGAGATATTAACTATGACATGATTGCCTAACTTTATAATAAATTGCTTTAACTTCAAATTTAATAAATATTTTTGAGCAACTGTTATGTATAAGGCATAACATACTCCATGCTACCTTTGGTTCCTTCTTCATCCTTCAACATTCTCCCTCCTCTTCTCTTCTCTGCACTACCTCCTCTCTTTTCTCATTTCCTCTCATCCTCTTTCTATTTATTATTCCTTGGTTTCTTTGGCTTTTTTCAAATCCCTTGATTCTACCTCTCTTCAAACAAAAACATGCAAGTTTCTTCTATACATCTCGTATAGAAGTCTCTGAAAGTCTCTGAAAGATCAGTTTACTAAACCCTCCTGCTCCTACCTCTTAAAGGAAATTTATCTGACAACACCATTAATGAAGTCCTAACTGAAGAATCCAATAGTCTCATGTGAACAAAAAACTTACTTTTGCATTTTCTTCTGGTCTTTTCTTATATTCACACACCTATACCTATAACATATGGATCTTTTTTGTATTTTCTTTCCTTTTTAACATAAGCCACTAGAAACATTTTTTTTCATATTTTCTTTCCTTTTGAATGTGTCACTCTATCTCCAATCCATTTTCATCATAATTACCCTCAGTATTTGCTTAATATTGGATAGTTTTACTGATGGTTAAGAACCTGGACTTGGGAGTTATCCTGCTTACATTCAAGTCTTATCTTTACCACTTACTGGTTGTATAAT
>NW_012106626.1:5792-6952 GCF_000951045.1 Mandrillus leucophaeus
TGGAAATAAGACTTAAGTTAGGAGAAAGGAACAAATCTAGAGAAAAAAGAGCTTTCAGGAAGGTGTGGGATAAAGTATTTGGGGAAATTAGCACAAAAGCTGGGTCCCTAGAAAATAAGAGGCTGAGGCTGAATTAGAAGCAAGATCCTCAGGAAGCAAATCCAGGACACCTTGCTTTGTCATTGGCTTTGGCTCCCACCTGTGTTGTAACTTCTGCAAATAACTATAGCTGCTAGAAAGAGCTGAGTTCTTCATGGTCCCTGGACATTGAACTACAGGCTACCCCTTTGGGAGCTGGGGCAGTTAATAATAACTAATTTCAATTTTTTGTTGTTGTTGTTTAACCTTAGCTAGTTATTAGCAAAACCAGGATTTAAATCTGGGATTTCTGATCCCAAAGCTCTTTTCCTGTCCACTATGTCAGGCTACCTCATAAACCATTAAGTAGGAGTTTCTATAAATAATAATAATAACACAGCAATAGCATCAACCAATACCAAAACTGCTGTTACTAACAGTTATTGAGCATTAATTATCTGGCAGGCATTGCAAAGTCCAGAAACTTGGAGTTACTGTTGGTCTATTGCTATAACCTTTTGATTTTGCTTCCTAAATATTTGTCAAACCCATTTCTTCATCCCTGTGGCCTTATTCTGAGCACCTCACTTGACTGCTGAAATTACCTCCTGGCCAGTTACCACTTTGATCTTCTTCTAAGAATGGCCCACATTTCATCCAGGAAAATCTTTTCAAAACACAAATTCTATTATGCTTCTTTCATGCTTAAAACTCCACAGTGACTTCCCGTTCCTGTTAGGACAAAGAACAGACGTCCTTAATGTTGCCCAAAAGACCCCCACCTCCACTCTGCTCTCTAATCCCATTCTTCTCCACCTCATTCTCTGACTTTCAGCTTTCTTGTTCTGTGAATGTGCACATGCCCTCTAGCCAAAAAGGACTTTGCCCTCGCTCTTCTCTCTCTCTGGAATGAAGTCCCACTGCTATATTGCCTTACCCTGTAACCTGTGTAACTCCTCAGCTCAAGCATTATTTCCTCAAGGAAGTTCATCCTGATTCCATATTCTGGTTGGTCTCATTTATTGCAAATTTTCATAAAGCAGTGTTCCTTTTCTCCAGACCTCTTATTTCAGTTTGTAACA
>NW_012106627.1:0-461 GCF_000951045.1 Mandrillus leucophaeus
CAAGACTGAACCAAGAAGAAACTGAATCCCTGAATAGACCAACAATGAGTTCTGAAGTTGAGGCAGTAATAAATAGCCTACCAACCAAAAAAAAAAAAAAAGCCCAGGACCAGATTAATTTGATTTACAGCTGAATTCCACCAGAGGCACAAAGAAGAGCTGGTACCATTTCTACTGACACTACTCCGAACAATTGAAAAGGAGGGACTCCTCCCTAACTCATTCTATGAGGCCAGCATCATCCTGATACCAAACTAGATACAGAGATACAACAGAAAAAGAAAACTTCAGGCCAATATCCCTGATGAATATCGATGCAAAAATCCTCAAGCCAAATCCAGCAGCACATCAAAAACCTTATTCACCACAACTAAGTTAGCTTCATCCCCATGATGCAAGATTGGTTCAACATATCCAAATCAATAAATGTAATTAATCACATAAACAGAACTAAAGACAAA
>NW_012106627.1:702-2106 GCF_000951045.1 Mandrillus leucophaeus
GAAATAAAGGGTATTCAAATAGGAAGAGAGGAAGTCAAATTATCTTTGTTTGCAGATGACATCATATTATATCTAGAAAACCCCCTGTCTCAGCCCAAAAGCTTCTTAAGCTGATAAGCAACTTCAGCAAAGTCTTAGGTTACAAAAATCAATGTGCAAAAATCACTAGCATTCTAATACACCAACAACAGGCAAGCAGAGAAACAAATCATGAATGAAATCCTATTCACAATTGCTATAAAAAGAATAAAAATACCTAGGAATACAGCTAACAAGGGAAGTAAAGGACCTCTTTAAGGAGAACAACAAACTACTGCTCAAGGAAATCAGAGAGGACACAAATGGAAAAACATTCCATGCTCATGGATAGGAAGAATCAACATCCTGAAAATGGCCATACTGCCCAAAGTAATTTAAAGATTCAATGCGATTCCCATTAAACTACCACTGACATTCTTCACAGAATTAGAAAAAAAAACCTCTTTTAAAACTCATATGGAACCAAAAAAGAGCCCTTATAGTCAAGAAAATCCTAAGGAAAAAGAACAAAGCTGAAGGCATCATGCTACAAGACTTCAAACTATACTACAAGACTACAGTGACCAAAACAGCATGATAATGGTACAAGAATAGACATATAGATCAATGGAACAGAATGAAGAACTCAGAAATAAGACCGCACACCTACAGCCATCTGATCTTTGACAAACCTGGCAAAAACAAGTACAGGGGAAAGGATTCCCTGTTTAATAAATGGTGCTGGGAGAACTGGCTAGCCATACGCAAAAAATTGAAACTTGAACCTTTCCTTACACCATATACAAAAATTAACTCAAGATGGATTAAAGATTGAAATGTAAAACCCAAAACTATATTTAAAAAAAAAAAGAAAAGAAAAAAAAGCGTGGAAGAAAATCTAGGCAATACCATTCAGGACATAGGCATGGGCAAACATTTCATGACGAAAACTCCAAAGTCTATTACAACAAAAGCAAAACTTGACAAACGGAATCTAATTAAACTAAAGGGCTTCTGCAGAGCAAAAGAAACTATCATCAGAGTGAAGAGACAACCTACAGAATGGAAGACAATTTTTGCAATGTATCTATCTGGTAAAGGTGTACTATCCAGAGTCTACAAAAAAACGTTAACAAACTTACAAAAAAAAAAATTAAAAAGTGGGCAAAGAATATGAACAGATGTTTCTCAAAAGAAGACATTCATGTGGCCAATAAACATATGAAAAAAAAAGTTCAACACCACTGATCACCGAGAAATGCAAATCAAAACCACAATGAGATACCATCCTACACCAGTCAGAATGACAATTATTAAAAAGTCAAGAAACAACAGATATTGGTGAGGTTGTGGAGAAAAAGGAAAGCTTTTACTCTGTTGATGGGA
>NW_012106628.1:0-9507 GCF_000951045.1 Mandrillus leucophaeus
TTTAAAAAAAAAACTACAAAGAAGGTTTCTGAGAAACTGCTTTGTGATTTGCGAATTCATCTCACAGAGTTACACCGTTCTTTTCATTGAGCACTATACTAACACTGTTTTCGTGGAATCTGCAAACGGATAATTTGGAGCACATTGAAGCTTATGGTGACAAAAGAAATACCCTGAGACAAAGACTAGAAATAATCTTTCTGAGAAACTGCTTTCTGATTTGTGAATTCATCTCACAGAGTTATGCAATTTTTTTTATGGAGCAGTGTAGTAGCACTGTTTTTGTGGAATCAGAGGAAGGATATTTTGAATTGCATTGAAGCCTATGGTGACAAAGGAAATACCCTCAAACAAAAACTAGAAAAAAGCTTTCTGAGAAAGTTCTTGATGATGTGTGAATTAATCTCACAGAGTTACACCTTTCTCTTCATGGAGCACTTTTCTAACACTGTTTATGTGGAATCTGCAAAGGGATATTTGTGAGTGCATTGAGGCTTATAGTGAAAAAGGAAATATCCTCAGATGAAAACAAGAAAGAAGCATTCTGAGAAACTGCTTTGTGGTGTGTTAATTCATCTCACAGAGTTACACGATTCTTTTCATGGATCATTTGGTAACACTGTTTTGGGGAATCTGAGAAGGCATATTTTGGATCGCATTGAAGAATATATTGACAAAGGAAATATCATCAGAATACAACTAGAAAGTACTTTTCTGAGAAAGTAGTTTCTGATGTGTGAATTCTTCTCACGGAGCTACATGGTTCTTTTCATTGATCAGTTTGATAACACTTTTTGTGGAATCTGCAATAGGATATTTGGGAATGCATTAAAGCCTATGGTGACATAGGAAATATTGTCAGATGAAAACCCAAAAGATGCTTTCTGAGAAACTGCTTTGTGATGTGTGAATTCATCTCACAGAGTTACACTACTCTTTTCATTGAGCAGTCTCCTAACACTCTTTTCATGGAATCTGCAAAGGGATATTTTGGAGCAAATTGAGGCCTATGTTGTAAAAGGAATTATCCTCAGATAAAACCTAGAAAGAAGCTTTCTGAGAAACTGCTTTGTGATGTGTGAATTCATCTCACAGAGTTACACTGTACTTTTCACTCAGGAGTTTGCTAACGTTCCTGATTCTTGGAATCTGCAGTGGGATATATTGGAGCACATTGCTGATTATGGTGACAAAGGAAATATCCTCCAATAAAAACCAAAATTAAGCTTTCTGAGAAACTGCTTTGTGATGTGTGAGTTCATATCACAGAGTTACACCATTCTTTTCATTGAGAAGCTTGCTAACACTTTTCTCATTTAATCTGCAATTTGATATTTGGGTGCACATTCAGGAATATAGTAACAAAGGAAATATCCTCAGATAAATCTAGAAAGAAGCTCTATGAGAAAGTTCTTTGTGATGTGTGAATTCATCTCGTAGAGTTACACCATTCTTTTCATGGAGCAGTTTGCTAACACAGTTTTCGTGGAATCTGCAAAGGGATATTTGGGAGAGCATTGAGGACTATTGTGAAAAAGGAAATATCCTCAGATAAAAATGAGAAAGAAGGTTTTTGAGAAACTGCTTTGTGATGTGTGAATTCATGTCACTGAGTTACACTGTTGTTTTCATTGAGCAGTTTGCTAACACTGTTTTCTTGGAATCTGCAATGGGATATTTCAGAGCACACAGAAGCTTATTTTGACAAAGGAAATATCCTCAGGCAAAAACTAGAAAGAAGCTTTGTGTGAAACAGCTTTGTGGTGTGTTAATACGTCTCACAGAGTTTCACGATTCTTTTTATGAATCAGTTTGGTAACACTGTTTTTGAGGAACCTGAGAAGGGATATGTTGGATCACATTGAAGCTTATGGTGACAAAGGAAATATCCTCAGACAAAAACTAAAGAGAAGTTTCTGAGAAACTTCTTTGTGATGTGTGAATTCATCACACAGAGTTACACCTTTCTTTCATGGAGCAGTTTGCTAACACTGTTTTCATGGAATCTGCAAAGGGATATTTTGGAGCACATGGAGGCCTATGTTACACCGTTCTTTTCTTTGAGAAGTTTGCTAACACCTTTTTCGTTTAATCTGCAATGGGATATTTGCTGGCGCATTGATGACTATGGTAAAAAAAAGGAACTATCTTCAGATAAAAACTAGAAAGAATCTCTCTCAGAAACTGCTTTCTGATGTGCGAATTCATCTTACAGATGTGCACTGTTCTTTTCCTTGAGCAGATTGATAACACTGTTTTCGTGGAATCTGCATAGGGATATTTGGGTAGGCATTCAGGTCTATGCTGAAAAAGGAAATACCCTGAGATAAAAATGAGAAAGAAGCTTTCTGAGGAGCTTCTTTGTGATGTGTGATTTCATCTCACAGAGTTATGCCATTTTTTTCATAGAGCATTTTGCTAAAACTGTTTTCATGGAATCTGCAAAGTGATATTTGGGAGAACATTGAGACCTACACTGAAAAAGCAAATATCCTCAGAAAAGACTAGAAAGAAGCCTACCGAGAAACTTTTGTGATGTGTGAATTCATCTCGAAGAGTTACACCATTCTTTCCTTTAGCAGTCTCATAACACTGGTTTCATGGAATCTGGAAAAGGATATTTGGGAGTGCATTGAAGCCTATGGCGACAAAAGGAAATATCCTCAGATAAAAACCAAAAGGAAGGTTTCTGAGTATCTGCTTTGTGATGTGTGAATTCATCTCACAGAGTTACACTGTTCTTTTCACTGAGAAGTTTGATAACACTTTTTTCATTTTATCTGCAACGGGATTTTCATGCACGCATTGAGGAATACGGTGAAAAAGGAAATATCCTCAGATAAAAACTAGAAACAAGGTTTCTGAGAAACATCTTTTAATGTGTGAATTCATCTCACAGAATTACAACACTGTTTTCATGGAGCAGTTTGGTAACACTGTTTTTAGGGTATGTGGGAAGGGATATTTTGATTTGCACTGAAGCTTAAGGTGACAAAGGACATATCCTCAGATAAAACCTAGAAAGAAACTTTCTGAGAAAATTCTTTGTGATGTGTGAATTCATCTCAGAAAGTTACACCTTTCTATTCATGGAGCAGTTTGCTAACACTGTTTTCATGGAATCTGCAATGGGATATTTGGGAGCACATTGGGGTCCATAGTGAAAAAGTAAATATCCCCATGTAAAAACTAGAAGGAAGCTTTCTGAGAAACAGCTTTGTGATGTGTGAATTCATCTTACAGAGTTACACCATTCGTTTCATTGAGCAAATTGATAACTCTGTTGTCGTGGTATCTGCAATAGGGTATTTAGGAGTGCATTGAAGCCTATATTGACAAAGGATATATCCTCAGGTAAAAACCTAAAAGAAGTTTTTGGTGAAACTGCTTTTTGATGTGTGAATTCATCTCACAGAGTAACACCATTCTTTTCATTGAGAAGTTTGCTAACACTTTTTTCGTTTAATCTGCAATGGGATATTTGGGAGTACATTGAGGAATATGGTGAAAAAGGAAATATCCCCAGATAAAACTAGAAAGAAACTTTCTGAGTAACTGTTTTGTGGTGGGTGAATTCATCTCACAGAATTACACTGTTCTTTGCCTTGAGCAGTTTGTTTACATTGTTTTCTTGGAATCTGCGATCTGATATTTCTGAGTGCATTGAAGTTTACGGTGACAAAGTAAATGTCTTCATATAAAAACTAGAAAGAAGCTTTCTGAGAAGATGCATTCTGATGAGTTAATTCATCTCACAAATTTACGCTATTCTTTTCATGGAGCAGTTTGGTAGCACTGTTTTTGGTGCATCAGAGAAGGGATATTTTGGATCGCATTGAAACCTATGGTGACAAAGGAAATATCCTAAGATAAAAACTAGAAAGATGCCTCCTGAGAAAGTCCTTTGTGATGTGTGAATTCACCTCACAGAGTTACACCTTTCTTTTCATGGAGCAGTTTGCAAACACTGTTTGCATGGAATCATCAAAGGGATATTTCTGAGCACTCTGAGGCCTATGGTGAATAAGGAAATATCATCAGATAAAAACTAGAAAGAAGCTTTCTGAGAAACTGCTTTGTGATGTGTGAATTCACCTCACAGAGGTACACTGTTTTTTCCATTTCCCAGTTTGCTAACACTCTTTTCTTGGATTCTGCAATGGGATATTTCCGAGCATATTGAAGCTTATGGTGACGAAGGAAATATTCTCATATAAAAACTAGAAAGAAGCATACTGAGAAACCACTCTTTGATGTGTTAATTCAGCTCACAGTGTTACACAATTTCTTTCATGGATCAGTTTGGTAGCACTGTTTTTGGGGAATCTGAGAAGGGATATTTTTGATCGCATTGAAGCCTAGGGGGACAAAGGAAACATCCTCAGATAAAACCTAGAAAGAAGCTTTGTGAGAAAGTTTTTTGTGATGTGTGAGTTCATCTCACAGAGTTACGCCTTTCTTTATATGGAGGAGTTTGCTAATACTGCTTTCATGGAATCTGCAAAGGGATATTTGGGAGTGCATTGAGGCCTAGGAAATATCCTCAGATAAAAACTAGAAAGAAGCTTTCTGAGAAAGAAGATTGTTGTGAATGCATCTCACGTAGTTACACTATTGTTTTCATTGACCAATTTGATAACACTATTTTCGTGGACTCTGCAATAAGATACTTGGGAGTGAATTGAAGCCTATGGTGACAAATTAAATATCCTCAGACTAAAACCAAAAGGAAGTTTTCTGAGAAACTACTTTGAGATGTGAGAAATCATCTCACAGACTTACACATTTCTTTTCTTGGAGCAGTTTGCTAACACTATTTTCGTGGAATCTGCAAAGGGTTGTTCATGGGTGCATTGAGGCAAATGATGAAAAAGGAAATATCCTCAGAAAAAAATCTATAAATAAGCTTTCTGAGATGTTTCTTTGTGATTTGTGAATTCATCTCACAGAGTTACATGATTCTTTTCATGGGGCAGTTTGGTAGCACTGTTCTTGGGGAAACTCAGAAGGAATACTTTGGATTGCATTGAAGCCTGGGGTGACAAAGGAACTCTCCTCAGATAAAATCTAGAAAGAAACTTTCTGTGAAACTTCTTTTTGATGTGTGAATTCATCTCACAGAGTTACACGGTTTTGTTCATTGGGAAGTTTGCTAACACTTTTTTCTTGGAATCTGGGATGTGATATTCTAGAGTGCATTGAGGAATAAGGAAATATCTTCAGATAAAAACTAGAAAGAAGCTTTCTCAGAAACAACTTTGTGATGTGTGAATTCATCTCACAGAGATGCACCTTTCTTTTCATGGAGAAGTTTAGTAGCACTGTTTTTGGGGAATCTCAGAAAGGATATTGTGGACCACATTGAAGCCTAAGGTGACAAAGGAAATATCCTCAGATAAAAACCAAAAAGAAACTTTCCGTGAAACTGTTTTGTGATGTGTGAATTCATCTCACTGAGTAACATTGTTCTTTTCATTAAGAAGATTGCTAACACTTTTTTCGTTTACTCTGCAATGGGATATTCGGGAGCACAATGAGGAATACGGTGGAAAAGGAAATACCCTCAGATGAAAACGAGAAAGAAGCTTTCAGAGAAACTCCTTTGTGATGTGTGCATTCATCTCATAGAGCTAAAAGTTTCTGGTGAGGGAACACTTTTGCATCACTGTTTCTGTGGTGTCTGAGAAGGGATATCTGAGAACACATTGAAGCCTATGGTGGCAAAGGAAATATCCTCAGGCAAAAACCAAAAAGAGTTTCTGAGAAACTGCTTTCTGATGTTTGAATTCATCTCACAGATTTACACCTTGCATTTCATGGAGCAGTTTGCTAACACTGTTTTCATGGAATCTACAAAGGGATATTCAGAAGTGCATTGAGGCAAACGGTGAAAAAGGAAATATTAACATACAAAAACTAGAGAGAAGCTTTATGACACACTGCTTTGTGATTTGTGAATACATCTCACAGAATTACACGATTGTTTTCATGGAGCAGTTTGGTAGCACTGCTTTTGAGGAATCTAAGAAGGTATAATTTGGTTCACATTGAAGCTAACAGTGACAAAGAAAATATCCTCAGATAAAATCTAGAGAGAATCTTCCTGAGAAACTTCATTGTGATGTGGGAATTCATCTCACAGAGTTACACCATTCTTTTCATTGAGATGATGGGTAACACTTTTTTTGTGGAATCTGTGATGGGATATTCTGGAGCACATTGAGGCCTGTGTTGAAAAAGGAAATATCCTCAGATAAAAACTAGAAGGAAGCTTTCTGAGAAACAGCCGTGTGATGTGTGAATTCATCTCACAGAGTTACACCATTCTTTTCTTGGAGCAGTTTGGTAGCACTGTTTTTGGGGAATCTGAGAAGGGATATTTTGGATCGTGTTGAAGCCAATGATGACAAAGGTAATATCCCCAGACAAAAACCAAAAAGAATCTTTCTGAGAAACTTCTTTGTGATGTGTGAATTCATCTCACACATTTACACCTTTTTTTTCATTGAGCAGTTTGCTAACACTGTTTTCTTGGAATCTGCAAAGGGATATTCACGAGTGCATTGAGGTCTTTGGAGAAAAAGGAAATAATCTCATACAAAAACTAGAAAGAAGATTTCGGAGAAACTGCTTTGTAATTTGTGGATTCATCTCACAGAGTTACACTATTCTTTTCATGGAGCACTTTGGTAGCACTCTTTTTGTACAATCTGAGAAGGGATATTTTGGATCACATTGAAGCCTATTCTGACAAAGGAAATGTCCTCAAATAAAAACCAGAAAGAACCTGTCTGAGAATCTGCTTTGTGATGTTCAAATTCATCTCATAGAGTTACACCTTTCCTTTCATGGAGTCATTTGCTAACACTGTTTTTGTGGAATATGCAAGGGGATATTTGGGAGTGCTTTGAGACCTATGGTGAAAAAGGAAATATCCTCAGATTAAAACTAGAAAGAAGTTTTCTGAGAACCTGCTATAGGATGTGTGAATTCATCTCACAGAGGTACATGATACTTTACATGGAACAGTTTGGTAGCACTGTTTTTATGGAATCTGCAAAGGGATATTTGGGAGCTCCTAGAGGCCTAAGGTGAAAAAGGAAATAACTTCAGATAAAAACTGGAAAGAAGCTTTTTGAGAAACGGTTTTTGATGTGTGCATTCATCTCATAGAGTTTAACCTTTTTGTTGATTGAGCAGTTCGGCATCACTGTTTTTGTGGTATCTGAGAGGAGACATTTGGGAGCACATTGAAGTCTATGGTGAAAAACTAAATATTGTCAGATTTAAACTAGAAAGAAGATTTCTGAGAAACTGCTTTGTGATGGGTGAATTCATCTCACACAGTTACACCTTTCTTTTCATGGAGCTGTTTGCTAACACTGTTTGCATGTCATCTGCAAAGGGATATTTGGGAGTGCAATGAGGCCTATGGTGAAAAAGGAAATATCCTCAGATAAAAACTGGAAAGAAACTTTCTGTGAAACTGCATTATGATGTGTGAACTCATCTCACAGAGTTAGACCGTTCTTCTCATTGAGCAGTTTGATAACTCTGTTTCCATGGATTCTACAATAGGATACTTGGGAGCGCTTTGAAGCCTATTGTCACAAAGAAAATATAATCATAGTAATCAAAAAGAAGTTTTCTGAGAAACTGATTTGTGATGTGTTAATTCATCTCATGGAGTTTCATGATTCTTTTCAAGGATCGGTTTGGTAGCACTGTTTTTGGGAATCTTAGAAGGGATATTTTGGATCGTATTGAAGCCTATGGTGACTAAGGAAATATCCTCAGAAAAAACTAGAAAGAAGCTTTTTGAGGGAGTTCTTTGTGATGTGTCAATTCATCTAGCAGAGATACAACTTTCTGTTTGTGGAGCAGTTTGGTAACACTGTTTATGTTGAAACCACAATGGGATATTTGGGAGCACATTGAGTCCTATAGTGAAAAAAGAAATATCCTCAGATAAAAACTAGAAAGAAGCATTCTGAGAAACTGCTTTGTGATGTGTGAATTCATCTCAAACAGTTACATCATTCTTTTCATTGAGCAGTTTGATAACACAGCTTTCGTAAAATCTGCAATAGGATATTTGGGAGAGCATTGAAGCCTATGGTGACAAAGGAAATATCCTCAGATAAAAACTAAGAAGAAGCTTTCTGAGAAACTGCCTTGTGATATGTGAAATCATCTCACAGAGTTACACTGCTCTTTTCATTGAGCAGTTCGCTAACACTGTTTTCTTGGAATTTGCAATGGGATATATCGGAATGCATTGAAGCTTATGGTGTCAAAGAAAATATCCTCATATAGAAACTAGAAAGGAGTTTTCTGAGAAACCACTTTGTGATTTGTTAATTCATCTCACACTGTTACACGACACTTGGTAGCACGGTTTTTTGGGACTCTGAGAAGGGATATTTTGGATTGCATTGAAGCCTACAGTGACTAAGGAAATACCCTCGGATAAAAACTGGAAAGAAGCTTTCTGAGAAACTTCTTTGTGATGTGTGAATGCATCTCTCAGAGTTACACTTTTCTTTTTATGGGTCAGTTTGCTAACATTTTTCTCATGGAATCTGCAATAGGACATTTGGGAGTGCACTAAAGCCTGTGGTGACAAAGGAAAAATCCTCAGATAAAAACCAAAAAAGCTTTCTGAGAAACCGTGTTGTGTTGTGTGAATTCATCTCAAAGAGTCACACTGTTCTTTTCACTGAGCAGTTTGCTAACACACTTTTCTTGGAATCAGCAATGGGATATTTAGGAGTGCATTGAAGTTTATGGTGACAAACGAAATATCATCATATACAAACTAGAAAGAAGCTTTCTGAGAAGCCACTTTGTGATATGTTAATTCATCTCCCAGACATACATGATCTTTTTCATGGATAACTTTGGTAGCACTGTTTTTGGGGAATCTGAGAAGGTATATTTTGGATCACATTGAAGCCTATGGTGACAAAGGAAACATCCTCAGATAATAACTAGAAAGAAGATTCTGATAAAGTTCTTTGTGATGTCTGAACTCATCTCACAGAGTTACACCTTTCCTTTCATGGAGCAGTTTGCTAACACTGTTTTCATGGAATCTGCAAAGTGATATTTGGGATGCATTGAGGCCTATAGTGAAAAAGAAAATATCCTTAGATAAAAATTAGAAAGAAGCTTTCTGAGAAACTGCTTTTTGATGTGTGAATTCATCTCACAATGTTGCACTGTTCTTTTCATTGAGCAGTTTGATAACACTGTTTTTGTGGAAGCTGCAATAGGATATTTGGGAGTGCTTTGAAGCCTATGGTGACAAAGGAAACATCCTCAGATAAAAACCAAAAAGAAGCTTTCTGAGAAACGGCTTTGTGGTGTGGAAATTCATCACACAGAGTTACACTGCTCTTTTCATTGAGTAATTTGCTGACACTGTTTTCTTGGACTCTGCAATGGGATATTTTGGAGTGCATTGAAGCTTATTGTGAATAAGGAAATATCCTCACAAAAAAAAAA
>NW_012106628.1:9823-21347 GCF_000951045.1 Mandrillus leucophaeus
TGTTAATTCATCTCACGGAGTTGCATGATTCTCTTCATGGATAAGTTTGGTAGAACGGTTTTTGGGCAATCTGAGAAGGGATATTTTGGATCGCATTGAAGCCAGTGGTGACTAAGGAAATATCTTCAGAAAAAAACTAGAAGGAAGCTTTCTTAGAAAGTTCTTTGTGATGTGTGAATTCATCTCACAGAGTTACACCTGTCTTTTCATAGAGCAGTTGCTAACACAGTTTTAGTGGAATCTGCAAAAGGATATTTATGAGTGCTTTGAGGCCTATGGTGAAAAAGGAAATATCCTCATACAGAAAGGAGAAAGAATCTTTCTGAGAAACTCTTCTGTGATGTGTGAATTCAATTCAAAAAATTACACTGTTCTTTTCACTAAGCAGTTTGCTAACAGTTTTCTTGGAATCTGCAATGGCATATTTCAGAGCGCATTGAAACCTATTGTTAAAAATTAAATATCCTCAGATAAAAACTAGAAAGAGACTTTCTGAGAAACTCCTTTGTGATCTGTGAATTCATCTCACAGAGTTACACGATGCTTTCAGTGGATGCTTTCAGTTTGATAGCACCGTTTTAGGGGAATCTGAGAAGGGATATTTTGGATCACTTTGAAGCCTATAGTATCAAAGGAAATATCCTCAATTAAAACTAGAAAGAAGCTTTCAGAGAAACTTCTTTGTGATGTGTGAATTCATCTCACAGAGTTACACCTTTCTTTTCATGGACCAGTTTGCTAACACTGTTTTTGTGGAATCTGCAAAGGGATATTTGGGAGTGCACCGAGCCCTACAGTGAAAAAGGAAATATCATCAGACTAAAACTAGAAAGAAGCTTTCTGAGAAACTGTTTTGTGATGAATGTATTCCTTTCACAGAGTTACACTGTTGTTTTCATTGAGCAGTTTGCTAACACTGTTTTCTAGGAATCTGCAATGGGATACTTCGGAGCTCATTAAAGCTTACATTGACAAAGGAAATACTTTCATATAAAAACTAGAAAGAAGCTTTCTGAAAGACCGCTTTGTGATGTGTTAATTCATCTGACAGAGTTACATGATTCTTTTCATGGATCAAATTTTTAGCACTGTTTTTCAGGTATCTGAATAGGGATATTTTGGATAGCATTGAAGCCTAGGGTGACAAAGAAATTATCCTCAGATAACAACTAGAAAGAAACTTTCTGAGAAAGGCTTTTGAGATGTGTGAATTCACCTCACAGAGTTGCACCTTTGTTTTCATGGAGCAGTGTGTTAAAACTGTTTTCGTGGAATCTGCAAAGTGATATCTGGGAGCGCATTGAGGCCTATGGTGAAACATGGAATATCCTCAGATAAAGACTACAAAGAAGCTTTCTGAGAAAATGTTTTGTTATGGGTGAATTCTTCTCACAGAGTTACACCATTCTTTTCTTTCAGACATATGATAACACTGTTATCCTGGAGTCTGCAATAGGATATTTGGGAGTGCGTTGAAGCCTATGGTGACAAAGGAAATACCCCCATAGAGAAACCATAAGGAAGCTTTCTGAGAAACTGCTCTGTGATGTGTGAATTCAACTCACAGAGTTACACTGTTCTTTTCATTAAGCAACATGCTAACACTGTTTTCCTGCAAACTACAATGGAATATTTCAGAGCGCATTGAAGCTTATAGTGAAAAAGTAAATATCCTCAGACAAAAACTAGAAAGAAACATTCTGAGAAACTGTTTTATGATTTGTGAATTCACAGCACAGTGTTACACGACTCTTCTCATGGATCAGTTAGATAGAACTGTTTTTGGGGAATCTGAGAAAGGATATTTTGGATCGCATTGAAGCCTATGGTGACAAAGGAAATATCCTCAGATAAGAACTATAAGAATATTTCTGAGAAAGTTCTTTGTGACATGTGAATTCATCTCACAGAGTTACACCTTTCTTTTCATGGAGAAGTTTGCTAACACTGTTTTCGTAGAATCTGCAAATGGATATTTGGGAGCGCACTGAGGCCTATAGTGGAAAAGGAAATATCCTTATAGAAAAACTAGAAAGATGCTTCCTGAGAATCAGATTTGTGATGTTTGAACTCAACGCACAGAGTTTCACTGTTGTTTTCATTTAGCAGTTTGCTAACACTCTTTTCTTGGAATATACAATAGCATATTTCAGAGCGCATTGAAGCTTAGTGTGAAAAAGGAAATATTGTTAGTCAAAAACTAGAAAGAAACTTTCAGAGAAACTGTCTTGTGATTTGTGAATTCATGTCAGAGAATTACACTGTTCTTCTCATTGAGTAGTTTGCTAACACTCTTTTCTTGGAATCTGCAATGGGATATTTTGGAGCATATTGAAGCTTATAGTGACAAACGAAATATACTCATATAAAAACTAGTAAGAAGCTTTCTGAGAAATCGCTTCGGGATGTGTTAATTCATCTGACAGAGTTACACGATTGTTTTCATGGATCAGTTTGGTGGCACTGTTATTGGGTAATCTAAAAGGGATATTTTAGATCACATTGAGGCCCATGGTGACTAAGGACATATCCTCAGAAAAAAAACTAGAAAGAGGATATATGAGAAAGTTCTTTGTGATGTGTGAATTCATCTCACAGAGTTACACCTTCCTCTTCATGAAGCAGTTTGCTAACACTCTATTTGTGGAATCTGCAATGTGATATTTGGGAGCACATTGAGGCCTATAGTGAAGCAGGAAATATCCTCAGATGAAAACTAGAAAGAAGCTTTCTGAGAAACTGCATTTTGATGTGTGAATTCCTCTCACAGAGTTACATTTTCATTGCATGGAGCAATCTGTTACCTCTCTTTTAGGGGAACCTGATAAGGGATATTTTGGATCGTATTGAAGCCTAAGCAGACAATGGAAACATTCTCAGATAAAAACGAGAAAGAAGCTTTGTGAGAAACTGCTTTGTGATGTGTGAATTCATCTCACAGAGTTACACTTTCATTTCATGGAGCACTCTATTACCACTGTCTTTGGGGAATCTGAGAAGGGATACTTTGGATCGCATTCAGGCCTACGCTGATAAAGGAAATATCTTGAATTAAAAACGTGCAAGAAACTTTTTGGGAAACTTCTTTGTGATATGTGAATTCACCTCACATAGTTACAACATAGTCTTCATGAAGCATTTTGCTAACACTGTTTTCCTGGAATCTGCAAAGTGATATTTGGGAGCGCCTTGAGGCCTATGGTGAAAAAGGAAATATCCACAGATAAAAACTGGAAAGAAGTGTTCTGAGAAACTGCATTGTGATGTGTGAATGCAACTCACAGAGTTACACTTTTCTCTTCCTTGATCAGTTTGCTAACACAGTTTCCTTGAAATCTGCAATGGGATACTTCTTAGCGCAATGAAGCTTACGGTGACAAAGGAAATATCCTCAGATAAAAACTTGAAAGAAGCTTTCTGAGAAATTACTTTCTGATATGTGAGTTCATCTCACAGAGTTACACCACTATTTCATGGAGCCGTTTGCTAGCACTGTTTTTGTGGATTCTGAGAACTGATATTTCGCATGGGTTTGAAGAGTACAAGGACAAAGGAAATATCCTCAGACAAAAACCGGAATGAAGCTTTCTGAGAAACTGCTTTGTGTGTCTTCTCAATGAAATTTCTCAATGAAACTTCTCAATGAAAGCAATAGTGTAACTCTGTGAGATGAATTCACACACCACAAAGCAGTTTCTGAGAAGGCTTCTCTCCAGGTTTTATCTGAGGACGTTTCATTTTTCACTGTGGGATTCAATGATATCCAAGATATCACTACTGAGATTCCACAAAAATAGTGCTAGCAAATTCCTCCATGAAAGAGTGGTGTAACTTTGCGAGATGAATTCACGCATCATAAAGCAGTTTCTCAGAAAGCTTCTCTCTGGTTTTCATCTGAGGATACTTCCTTTGACTGAGGTGTCTTCAGAGTGATCCAAAATATCACTTCTCAGATTCCACAAAAACAGTGTTAGCAAACGACTCCACGAAATACACGTGTAACTCTGTGAGATGAATTCACACATCACAAAGCAGTTTCTCAGAAAGCTTCTTTCTAGTTTTTATCTGAGGATATTTCCTTTGTCACCGTAAGCTTCATTGCGCTAAGAAATATCCCATTGCAGATTTCAAGAAAACAGTGTTAGCAAACTGATCAATGAATAGAAAAGTGTAACTCTGTGAGTCGCATTCACACGTCACAATGCAGTTTGTCAGAAAACTTCTTTTCAGATTTTATCTGAGGATATTTCCTTTTTCACCATAGCCCTCAATGCGCTCCCAAATATCACTTTGCAGATTCCATGAGAACCGTCTTAGCAGACGGCTTCATGAAGAGAAAGGTGTAACTCTATGAGATGAAGTCACACATCACAAAGTAGTTTCTCAGAAAGCTTCATTCTGATTTTTATCTGGGGATATTTTCTTTGGCTGTATACTATTCAAAGTGATCCAAAATATCGATTCTCAGATTCCACAAAAACAGGGCTAGCAAACGGCTCCACGAAATACAGGTGTAACTCAGTGAGTTGAATTCACACATCACAAAGCAGTTTCTCAGAAAGCTTCTTTTGTTTTTGAGCTGAGCATATTTCTAGTCTCAAAGCGCCCCCATGTGTCTCATTGCAGATTCTGTGAAAACACTGTTAGCAAGCTTCTCAATGAAAACAATGATGCAACTCTGTGAGCTGAATTCACCCACAACAAAGCAGTTTCTGAGACGGCTTCTCTGCAGTTTTTGTGTGAGGATATTTCATTATTCACCATGGGATTCAACGATATCCAAGATATCACTTCTGAGATTCCACAAAATCAGTGCTGGCAAACTCCTCCATGAAAGAGCAGTGTAACACTGTGAAATGAATTCACACATCACAAAGCAGTATCTCAGAAAGCTTCGTTCTGGTTTTTCTCTCAGGATATTTCCGTTGTCCTTATACTCTTCAAAACCATCTGAAATATCAGTTCTCAGGATCCACAAAAACAGTACTAGCAAACGGCTCCATGAAATAATGGTGTAACTCTGTGAGTTGAATTCACACATCACATAGCAGTTTCTCAGAAAGCTTCTTTCAAGTTTTTATCTGAGGATATTTCCTTTGTCACCATAAGCTTCATTGTTCTAAGAAGTATCCCATTGCAGATTTCAAGAAAACTGTGTTAGCAAACTGATCAATGAAAAGAAAAGTGTAACTCTGTGAGTTGCATTCACACATCACAATGCAGTTTCTCAGAACGCTTCTTTCTAGATTTTATCTGAGGATATTTCCTTTTTCTCCATAGCCCTCAATGTGCTCCCAAAAATCACTTTGCAGATTGCACGAGAACAGTGTTAGCAAATGGCTTCATGAAGAGAAAGGTGTAACTCTATGAGATGAATTCACACATCACAAAGAAGTTTCTCAGAAAGCTTCATTCTGGTTTTTCTCTGAAGATATTTCCTTTGTTCTTATAATCTTCAAACCCACCCAAAATATCAGTTCTCAGAATCCATAAAAACAGTGCTAGCAAACAGCTCCATGAAAAAGTGGTGTAACTCTGTGAGATGAGGTCACATATCAGAAAGCAATTTCTCAGAAAGCTTCTTTCAAGTTTTTATCTGAGGATATTTCCTTTGTCACCGTAAGCTTCATTGCGCTAAGAAGTATCCCATTACAGATTTCAAGAAAAAACTGTGTTAGCAAACTGATCGATGAAGAGAAAAGTGTAACTCTCTGAGTTGCATTCACACGTCACAATGCAGCTTCTCAAAATGCTTCTTTCCAGTTTTTATCTGTGGATATTTCCTTTTTCACCATAGTCCTCAATGCGGTCCCAAATATCACTTTGCAGATTCCATGAGAACCGTCTTAGCAGACGGCTTCATGAAGAGAAAGGTGTAACTCTGTGAGATGAATTCACACATCACAAAGTAGTTTCTCAGAAAACTTCATTCTGGATTTTACCTGAGGATATTTCCTTTGGCCGTATAGTCTTCAAAGAGATCCGAAATATCAGTTCCCAGATTCCACAAAAACAGGGCTAGCAAACGGATCCATGAAATACAGGTGTAACTCAGTGAGTTGAATTCACACATCACAAAGCAGTTTCTCAGAAAGCTTCTCTCTTTTTTGAGCTGAGGATATTTGTGGTCTCAAAGCGTTCCCGTGTGTCCCATTGCAGATGCAGCAAAAACACTGTTAGCAAGCTTCTCAATGAAAACAATGATGTAGCTCTGTGAGCTGAATTCATCCACATCAAAGCAGTTTCTGAGAAGGCTTCTCTGCAGTTTTTGTCTGAGAACATTTCGTTATTCACCTTAGGATTCAATGATATCCAAGATATCACTTCTGAGATTCCACAAAATCAGTGCTGGCAAACTCCTCCATGAAAGAGTGGTGTAACACTGTGAAACAAATTCACACATAACAAAGCAGTTTCTCAGAAAGCTTCATTCCGGTTTTTCTCAGAGGATATTTCCTTTGTCCTTATACTCTTCAAATCCATCCAAAGTATCAGTTCTCAGAATCCACAAAAACAGTGCTAGCAAACGGCTCCACGAAATAGTGGTGTAACTCTGTGAGATGAATTCACATGCCAGAGAGCAATTTCTCAGAAAGCTTCTTTCTGGTTTTTATCTGAAGATATTTCCTTTGTCTGAGGTGTCTTCATAGCGATCCAAAATATCACTTCTCAGATTCCACAAAAACAGTGCTAGCAAGTGACTCCATGAAATACCTGTGTAACTCTGTGAGATGAATTCACACATCACAAAGCAGTTTCTCAAATGCTTCATTCTGGTTTTTATCTGAGGATATTTCCTTTGGCCGTATAGTCTTCAAAGCGATCCGATATATCAGTTCTCAGGTTCCACAAAAACAGGACTAGCAAATGGCTCCATGAGATAGTGGTGTAACTCTGTGAGATGAATTCACCCACAACAAAGCAGTTCCTGAGAAGGCTTCTCTGCAGTTTTTGTCTGAGGATATTTCATGATTCATCATGGGATTCAACGATATCCAAGGTATCATTTCTGAGATTCCACAAAATCAGTGCTAGGAAACTCCTCCATAAAAGAGTGGTGTAACACTGTGAAATGAATTCACACATAACAAAGCAGTTTCTCAGAAAGCGTCTTTCTGGTTCTTATCTGAGGATATTTCCTTTGTCTGAGGGGTCTTCATAGCGATCCAAGATACCACTTCTCAGATTCCACAAAAACAGTACTAGCAATGACTCCACGAAATACATGTGTAACTCTGTGAGATGAATTCACACATCACAAAGCAGTTTCTCAGAAAGCTTCTTTCTGGTTTTTATCTGAGGATATTTCCTTCATCACCGTAAGCTTCATTGCGCTAAAAAAAAATCCCATTGCAGATTTGAAGAAAACGGTGTTAGCAAACTGAACAAAGAAAAGAAAATGTAACTCTGTGAGTTGCATTCACACATCACAATGCAGTTTCTCAGAATGCTTCTTTCCAGTTTTTATCTGAGGATATTTCCTTTCTCAAGATAGGCCTCAATGCACTCCCAAATATCACTTTGCAGATACCACGTAAACACTGTTAGCAAACTACTACAAGAAGGGAAAGATGGATCTCTGTGTGATGAATTCACACATCACAAAGAAGTTTCTCAGAAAGCTTCTTTCTCATTTTTATTTGAGGATATTTCCTTTGTCAGCCTTGGCTTCAATGCAATCCAAAGTATCCCTTCTCAGATTCCCCAAAGAAGGTGGTAATAGATTGCTCCATGAAAAGAAAGTGTAACTCTGTGACATGAATTCACACATCAGAAAGTAATTTCTCAGAAAGATTCTTTCTAGTTATTGTCTGAGGACACTTCCTTTTTCACCATAGGCCTCAATGCGCTCCCAAATATCACTTTGCAGATTCCACGAAAAGAGTGTTAGCAAACTGCTTCATGAAGAGAAAGTTGTAACTCTGTGAGATGAATTCACAGATCACAAAGGAGTTTCTCAGAAATCTTCCTTCTTGTTTTTCTCCGAGGATATTTCTGTTTGCAATGCACTCCTGTATATCTCATTGCAGATTCTGTGAAACCACTGTAAGCAAACTTCTCAATGAAATCAATAGTGTAACTCTGTGAGATGAATTCATACACCACAAAGCAGTTTCTGAGAAGGCTTGTCTCCAGGATTTATCTGAGGATGTGTCATTTTTCCCTGTGGGATTCAATGATATCCGAAATAACACTTCTGAGATTCCTCAAAAATAGTGCTAGCAAACTCCTCCATGAAAAAGTGATGTAACTTAGTGAGATGAACTCACGCATCATAAAGCAGTTTCTCAGTAAGCTTCTTTCTGGTTTTTATCTGAGGATATTTCATTTGTCTGAGGGGTCTTCATAGCAATCCAAAATATCACTTCTCAGATTCCACAAAAATAGTGCTAGCAAATGACTCCACGAAATATATGTGTGACTCTGTGAGATGAATTCACACATCACAAAGCAGTTTCTCAGAAAGCTTCTTTCTATATTTATCTGAGCATATTTCCTTTGTCCAAGGGGTCTTCATAGCGATCCAAAATATCACTTCTCAGATTCCACAAAAACAGTGCTAGCAAACGACTCCATGAAATACATGTGTAACTCTGTGAGATGAATTCACACATCACAAAGCAGTTTCTCAGAAAGTTTTATTCTGGTTTTTGTCTGAGGATATTTACTTTGGCCGTATAATCTTCAAAGCAATCCGAAATACCAGTTCTCAGATTCAACAAAAACAGGGCTAGCAAACAGCTCCACCAAATAGTAGTGCAACTCTGTGAGATGAATTCACATATCAGAAAGCAATTTCTCAGAAACCTTCTTTCTACTTTTTATCTGAAAATATTTCCTTTGTCACTGTAAGCTTCATTGTGTTAAGAAGTATCCCATTGCAGATTTCATGAAAACTGTGATAGCAAACTGATCGATGATGAGAAAAGTGTAACTCTGCGAGTGGCATTTGCACATCACAATGCAGTTTCTCAGAACGCTTCTTTCCAGTTTTTATCTGTGGATATTTCCTTTTTCACTATAATCCTCAAAGCGCTCCCAAATATCACTTTGCAGATACCACAAAAACACTGTTAGCAAACTGCCACAAGAGGGGAAAGGTGAATCTCTGTGTGATGAATTCACACATCATAAAGAAATTTCTCAGAAATCTTCTTTCTCATTTTTATTTGAGGATATTTCCTTTGTCAGCGTTGGCTTCAATGCGATCCAAAGTAACCCTTCTCAGATTCCCCAAAGAAGGTGGTAATAGACTGCTCCATGAAAAAAAAGTGTAACTCTGAGAGATGAATTCACACATCCGAAAGCAATTTCTTAGAAAGCTTCTTTCTAGTTATTATCTGAGGATACTTCCCTTTTCACCATAGGCCTCAATGCTCTCCCAAATGTCACTTTGCAGATTCCACGAAAAGAGTGTTAACAAACTGCTTCATGAAGAGAAAGTTGTAACTCTGTGAGATGAATTCACAGATAACAAAGGATTTTCTCAGAAAACTTCTTTCTCGTTTTCTCTGAGGATATTTCCATTCTCAATGCACTCCCGTATATCTCATTGCAGATTCTGTGAAACCAGTGTTAGTAAACTTCTCAATGAAATCAACTGCGTAACTCTCTGAGATGAATTCACACACCCCAAAGCAGTTTCTGAGAAGACCTCTCTCCAGGTTTTATCTGAGGATGTTTCATTTTTCCCTGTGGGATTCAATGATATCTGAAATAACACTTCTGAGATTCCTCAAATATAGTGCTAGCATATTCCTCCATGAAAGAATCGTGTAACTTTGTGAGATGAATTCACACATCATAAAGAAGTTTCTCAGAAAGCTTCTTTCTGGTTCTTATCTGAGGATATTTCCTTTGTCCGAGGGGTCTTCATAGCAATCCAAAATATCACTTCTCAGATTCCACAAAAACAGTGCTAGCAAACGACTCCACGAAATACGTCCTTAACTCTGTGAGATGAATTCACACATCAGAAAGCAATTTCTCAGAAAGCTTCTAGCTAGTTATTATCTGAGGATACTTCCTTTTTCACCATAGGCCTCAATGCATTCCCAAATATCACTTTGCAGATTCCACAAAAACAGTGTTATCAAACTGCTTCATGAAGACTAAGGTGTAACTCTGTGAGCTGAATTCACACATCGCAAAGCAGTTTCTCAGAAAGCTTATCTCTAGTCTTTATATGAGGGTATTCCCTTTATCACCATAAGCTTCGTTGCGCTAAGAAGTATTCCATTGCAGATTTCAAGAAAACGGTGTTAGCCAACTGATCAATGAAAAGAAAAGTGTAACTCTGTGAGTTGCATTCACACGTCACAATACAGTTTCTCAGAACGCTTCTATCGAGTTTTTTACTGTGGATATTTCCGTTTTCACCATAAGCCTCAGAGCACTCCCAAATATCATTTTGCAGATTCCACAAAAACAGTGTTAGCAAACTGCTACAAGAAGGGAAAGGTGATCTCCGTGTGATGGATTCACACATCACAAAGAAGTTTCTCAGAAAGCTTCTTTCTCGTTTTTCTCTGAGGATATTTCAGTTCTCAATGCACTCCCGTATATCTCATTGCAGATTCTGTGAAAACAGTGTTAGCAAACTTCTCAATGAAAGCATTAGTGTAACTCTGTGAGATGAAATCAGACATCACAAAGCTGTTTCTTCGAAAGCTTCATTCTGGCTTTTACCTGAGGATATTTCCTTTGGCCATATAGTCTTCAAAGCGATCCGAAATACCAGTTCTCAGATTCCACAAAAGCAGGGCTCGCAAACGGCTCCATGAAATACAGGTGTAACTCAGTGAGTTGAATTCACACATCACAAAGCAGTTTCTCAGAAAGCTTCTTTTTTGAACTGAGGATATTTGTTGTCTCAAAGTGCCCCCGTGTGTCTCATTGGAGATTCTGCGAAAACACTGTTAGCAAGCTTCTCAATGAAAACAATGATGTAACTCTGTAAGCTCACAAAGCAGTTTCTGAGAAGGCTTCTCTGCAGTTTTTGTCTGAGGATATTTCCTTATTAACCATGGGATTCAACGACATCCAGGATATCACTTCTGAGATTCCACAAAATCAGTGGTAGCCATCTTCTTCATGAAAGAGTGGTGTAACATTGTGAAATGAATTCACACGGGGGCGGAGCAAGATGGCCGAATAGGAACAGCTCCAGTCTCCAAATCCCAGCGCGAGCGACACAGAAGACCGGTGATTTCTGCATTTTCAACTGAGGTACTGGGTTCATCTCACTGGGGAGTGCCCGACGATCGGTGCTGGTCAGCTGCTGCAGCCCGAACAGCAAGGGCTGAAGCAGGGCGAGGCATTGCCTCACCTGGGAAGCGCAAGGGGGAAGGGAATCCCTTTTCCTAGCCAGGGGAACTGAGACACACAACACCTGGAAAAAAAGGAAACTCCCACCCCAATACTGCGCTTTAAGCGAACAGGCACACCAGGAGATCATATCCCACACCTGGCCGAGAGGGTCCCACGCCCACGGAGCCTCCCTCATTGCTAGCACAGCAGTCTG
>NW_012106629.1:0-667 GCF_000951045.1 Mandrillus leucophaeus
TGCCAGCCTGGGCAACAGAGCAAGACTCCATCTCAAAAAAATAAATAAACAAAAATAATAAAGCTCCCTAGGTAATTCTAAGATGCAACTTGGATTGGATTGGACATCACTGGTTTAAATAAAGATTTCCTCCAAACTCCACCTCCCAAGCCTGCCAATCAGCAGCTTCAGTGAAGGATCAAGAATCAGAATTACAGTTATCTGATAGGAGGGGAGACTGGATGGGGGATAAAACCTCATTATTCCTTTGAAAAGCAACACCAACAACGAGGGCTGGCATTTGTTTAGAGCTTATTGGCGGGGTGCTAAGTGCTCTGTATGTAGTATTCTCACAATGAAAGCATGACCCAGGTCGTATTATTGTTTCATAACTCTGACGAGGAAACTGAGACTCAAGGGGCTTGAGTTACTTGCTTAAGGTTGCACAGCTGTTTATTGTCAGAGCTGAGCTATAACCCAGGTCAGTTTGATGCTAGATCCGTTGTTCTTCACCACAGGGCTGTCCTACTTAGAGCAGTGAGATGGCCTCAGAATGTAAACCTATGACTCAGTGGTCCAGTGATACCAAATAATAATAGATACTATTCACTAACGGAAGGCCCTGGGCTTCATCTGATTCTTTCCGACAGTGTTGAGAAGTAGATATCCTTTCCCAGGTGAAACAGGT
>NW_012106629.1:2903-3282 GCF_000951045.1 Mandrillus leucophaeus
TCAAGAGATTCTTGTACCTCAGCCTTCCGAGTAGCTGGGACTACAGGTGTATGCCACCATGTCCAGCTCATTTTTGTATTTTTAGTAGAGACAGGATTTTGCCATTGTACTCAGGCTGGTCTCAAACTCCTGAGCTCAAGTGAGCCACATGCCTCAGCCTCCCAAAGTGCTGAGATTACAGGCATGAACCACTGGCCCCGGCTTCAGTAGATATTTGTTGGAAAGTGTCTTGTTCTGGCTGAATCATCATGCATACTTGTGCACAGCATTCACGGATGTTGAAGGTCCTGTATCATTGAGAGTTCTGGCAGGAAACATGCAACATACTGCATGGGACAATTGAGGACAGTTTCTTGAAGGGACTATGTACGGGGCCTGG
>NW_012106630.1:0-1252 GCF_000951045.1 Mandrillus leucophaeus
TCTGACTAGAATTCACCAGGCTGGAATTTCCCAATCCTAGCAATCCTGAGGGTACTGCAGGAGACCAGGGCATATTTCAGTTCTTATCTCAACCGCATAAGACAGACACTCCCAGAGCAGCCGTCTACAGACCTACCCCCTGGAATGCATTCCTTTCCCAGGGTATTAATTTTTAATATTCCTTGCTGGGAAAAGAATTCAGCGATATTCTCTAACTCACATATCCGTCTATAGGCTCTCTGCAAGAAGAAAAATATGGCTGTATTCTGCCTGACCCAGCAGGCAGTCAGACCTTATGGTTATCTTCCCTCGTTCCCTGAAAATTGCTCTTATTCTGTTATTTTTGAGGATGCACTGATTTCATATTGTTCAAACACCCATGTTTTACAATCAGATTTCATATTGTTCAAACACACGTTTTGCAAACAATTTGTACAGTTAACACAATCATCACAGGGTCCTGAGGCGACATACATCCTCAGCTTACGAAGATGACGGGATTAAGAGATTAAAGTAAGACAGGTGTAAGAAATTATAAAAGTATTAATTTTGGGAACTAATAAAAGTCCATGAAATCTTCACAATTTATGTTCAGAGATTGCAGTAAAGATAGCCATAAGAAATTATAAAAGTATTAATTTTGGGAACTAATAAATGTCCAAGAAATCTTCACAATTTATATTCTTCTGCCATGGCTTCAGCCGGTCCCTCTGTTCAGGGTCCCTGACTTCCCGCAACAGAGTTTCACTCTTGTCACCCAGGCTGGAGTGCAATGGTACGATCTTGGCTCACTGCAACAACCTCCATCTCCTGAGTTCAAGCGATTCTTCTGCCTCAGGCTCCCAAGTAGCTGGGATTACAGGAACCCACCACCATACCTGGCTGATTTTTTGTTTTTTTTTTTTTTTTTTTTTTTTTTTTTGGTAGAGACAGGGTTTCACCATGTTAGCCAGGCTGGTCTCAAACCCCTGACCTCAGGTGATCTGCCTGCCTTGGCTTCCCAAAGTGCTGGGATTACAGGTGTGAACCACCATACCCAGCCTCCCCTATCTTTTTTTACACAAATATTATACCATATTCATAAGTCCATACTGCAGTGCACGTGTCTTTTTTTTTTTTTTTTTTTTAAGACAGAGTCTTGCTCTGTCACCCAGGCTGGAATGCAGTGGTGTGATCCTGGCTCACTGCAACCTCTGCCTCCTGGATTCAAGCAATTCTCCTGCCTCAGCCTCCCAAGTTGCTGGGATTACAG
>NW_012106631.1:0-25465 GCF_000951045.1 Mandrillus leucophaeus
GCACTCCCTAGTGAGATGAACCCGGTACCTCAGTTGAAAATGCAGAAATCACTGGTCTTCTGTGTCACTGGCACTGGGAGTTGGAGACTGGAGCTGTTCCTATTCGGCCATCTTTCTCTGCCCCATACCACATTTTCTTTATCCACTCATCAGTTTAAACAACACTTAGGTTTATTCTTTATCTTGGCTATTGTGAGTAATGCTGCAATGAACATGGGAGTGCAAGTACATCTTTGACATGTTGATTTCAATTCCTTTAGATATATACCCAGATGTGGGGTTGCTGGATCATATGGTAGTTCTATTTTTAATTTTCTGGGGAACCTCCATACTGTTTTCCATAACAGCTGTGCTAATTTACATTCCCACCAACAGTATATGAGGATTCTCTTTACTGTGTCATCACCAGTGTCTACTTTTTGTCTTTTTGACAAAAGTCTAACAGGTTAGACTTTTCTAACAGGTGTGAGTGTGAGGTGATATCTTATTGTGGCTTTAATTTGTTTTTCTTTGCAAAAAAGAAATTAGTGATATTGAGAATTTTCTTTCATATATCTATTGGCCATTTGTATGTGTTTTTGTGAGAAATGTTTATTCAAGTCTTTTGTCTATTTTTTAATTGGATTATTTTCTTGCTATCAAGTTGAGTTCCTTATGTATTTTAGACATTAACCCTTTCTCAGATACATGGCTTGCAAATATTTTCTCCCATTATGTAGGTTGGTCTCTTCCCTCTGTTGATTGTTCCCTTTGCTGTGCAAAGCTTTGTAGTGTGATGCAATCTTATTTGTCTATTTTTGCCTTTATTGCTTGCACTTTGGGATTATATCCAAAATAATTATTGCCCAGTCCAATGTCCTGAAGCTTTCCCCGTTTTCCTCATTTTAGAGTTCTACATCTTAGGGTTGAGTCTTTAATGTATTTTGATTTTTATATATGATATGAGATAAGAGTCTAACTTTATTCTTCTGCATATGGAGATACGGTTTTCCCAGTACCATTTCTTGAAGAGACTGTCATTTCCCCATTGTGTATTCTTGGTATTCTTGTTGGAGATTCTTTGGCTGTGTTGGTATGAGTTTATTTCTAGGCTCTCTATTCTGTTCCATTGGTCTATGTGTCTGTTTTTATGACAGTACCATGCTATTTTCACTACTATAGTTTTGTAATATTTTGAAATCAGGTAGTGTAATGCCTCCAACTTCATTCTTTTGCTCAAGATTGTTTGTCTATTTGAAGTCCTTTGTGACTTCATATGAATTCTAGGATTGATTTTTCTATCTCTGTAAAAAATGCAATTGGAATTTTGTTAGAGATTGCATTGAATCTGTAGATCACTTTGGCTCCTCTGGACATTTTAGCCTTATTAACTCTTCTAATCCATGAACATGGGCTCTCTTTCCATTTATTTATACCTCTTCCATTTCTTTCATCAGTGCTTTATATTTTTTAGTGTAGGGATCTTTTTATCACTGTGGTTAAATTTATTCCTAAGCATTTTTAAAATGCTATCATAAATGTGATTGCTTTCTTGATTTTTTTGGATAGTTTTTGTTCCTGACTTGTTTTTGACTCACATTAGTTGATATAGTTAATCATGTACCATCTTTTCCCCTCCATCTTAAAGGACATGAATGAGACAGATTAAGAAGAATGCGTCATTTGTCAGTAGCAGCATTTTATTATCCACACTAGCTTTTAACAAAGCTAAAATCAGGTAGTCATACATTTGTAGTAGAAGTGACTAAAAACCCAACTATTTTTAAAAAGTATATTTTTTGTTGCTGTCATATCTATATGTTAACTTTACCTCCTGAAAATGAAAAAATATATTTTAGTATAAAATGAAATAAATATACTTACATTCTACTCTCTTCTATGAAGTATTCTGCTCATTGACCATCTATAGTTTATCAAAAAACGGGATAAATAAGATAGATTGAATTGCCTGGATATCTACTTAACATTATACTAAAAACTTGTGGACATATATACAGAGAAAAAGAACTTATAAGTTTTGACTCATATTCTCTGCCTGTCTTAAAGAGCAGAAGGATCATATACCAATATTTTCTGACTTTAATCACAGGGGCAAACATACCCTGAGTTTTACAATTTTTTAATGAACCAAGGTTGTAATAAAAGAACTCAACTGCACAGTTTCAGGGATCTGTTGAAGTGGATTTTCCTGCTCTTCACTTGAATAAATTTAGAACCAGAAATAAAAAAATCATGAAAAACTACTTCCAGTTGTATTTGTGTACTTTTTAATAGAGTTGAGGCCATGGAAGATCTCCCTTAAGATTTGCTGGCTTCCTGTTTTTGTCCTGCTTGTATCATTACACCCTTAACCTGCCCCATTTTTCAATTTATGGCTTCCAATAGCATTTTAAAGGTGTCTTTTTTGCTGGCCCATATGGAGGATGTTGATTCTGTTGTTCCAATAACAGTATGAAATATAGTTTGTGGTTGCTTTTTGGGCTAAAAGAAACTCATTACAATTTCCTGTCCCTTTGTGTGTCGCCAAAAATGTTATTGTTATTTTCAGGTCTGGAGATGTCTTTTGAATCTGTGCTACTTTTTAGACTTTTACATCAGCACATTTTTGTAAATGCAGCAAAATTTGTTGTAACAATTGAACTCCAATTAATCAGCAATCTTCATTATTACCAAAGGCAAGTAGGTAAACAAACCAATCAAACGTTTTAGGGGAATTCTTACCAATTTCTAAGGAGAGTCCATGTGTGCAGTTCTTTTTATGTACTACGCAACATAAAGTGCTAGAACTCTTCAGTCCTCTACAAGTTAAGATTGTAAAAGAATAAATCACAAATCGGAGAGGAAAAGAAAATGGAAAATATTTAACAAAAGGTTCTAGTTCTCTAAAGCCTTGCTACTCAAAATGTGGTCTGTTTCACATAACTGGATGTCCAAAATCAGAACCTTAGGCCTTACTCCAGACTTATTAGTAAAAATCTGCATCTTAAGGATCTCAGGTGATTTGTGTGCACAGTCAAGTCTCAGAAGCACGTAGTTTCTATTCAGTCAACAGAGTAATTCCAAACTTATCTCAGATGATCTTCTTATAAAGCATTGAAGTTTACATAGTCAAACTGCTTTGTAAATACAGCCAGAATTACTTTTGTTTTAATCTGCAACACAAGTAAATTAATCTTAGTAATATGGTCAATTTAGTTTTAAATTGCTATGGAAAGTTTAAAGATAGTTAAGCTTAGAAAAGAATGTACAAAAGTTAAACGTCAAAGGTTAAATTTAAAAAACCAAAATACCTACAAACATGCTGTAAAATGTCCATGTGTGTTTAAGTGTGTTAATCTTCAAATTCATGCATTTTTTTATTACTTGAGTTGTTGACAGGATAGTTACTTTTGACTTATATGAGTGTAAAAATGCCACTGAGGAAGCAGACATATGTTTTTCTGTTCTCATAATTCAAACTGGCTGAATGAATTAAGCTCAAATTTATGAATATAATTTACCTTCAGGCTGAGTCTTTCTTATTAAAGTGGCAACCAGAGTTGAGAGTGACTTGAGTGGCATCTGTGAACACCTACAATGATAGGTTTTAAAAAGGGACACTTTCTCCCTTTAGCATTCACAGTTGATCATTATTTTTGAAAACTGATCATTGGTATTTGTTCTATTATTTTCAAGCCTATTGATCTGATGGTAGAGAGAGGTTTGTTTTCTTGAATGTTTTCATTTTTCAGTTTTTTCCTCCTTTCCACTTTACTTTCTTTCTCTCTTTCTCTCTTTCTGTCTTTCTCTTATTTAATTATTGATTGCCCCTTATGTGCATGGCTTTGTTTCAGACTACAAAAAGATTTAAAAGAAACAGAAAACATAACTCTTGTCTTCAAAAATATCACAAGTTCCTAATATTTTCCTGAGTTAAAATGCCCTCTAAACATGCTTTACCAAACTGTTTCTCTTGTAATAATTATATATTCAGGGCCAATTACTTCTATTTCTTACTTTGTTCTCTTTGTTTCTCCTTCCTCACCACCCTTGTTTTTTTATAAGTAGATCAACAGTTACTATGGAAACATATCACTCTTCTGGGTGTGGTGACCACCACAATTTACACATGATACTTAAAATGTGAGTACACGAAACTAAGATCACACGTTATCCTTTTGATATTCATGCTTTGTTTCTAGATATGCTTAGCCTTGACTAAGACGTCTGTCATTCTATAAAACAGCTTTTACTCAGTTCAATACATTTGAAATTTTATTTCAGACATACAAAAAATATTACGTTAATCACAAACATATTTGTATTAAGCAAAAATTCTATTGTTTAATGTCTTGCATAATTAACAAGATATAGTAGATGGACATATTGATATGGTCCTAAAATAGATGAGTTGTATCCAATTCTAAAACAAATGTGCTAATCCCATAAGTCCTGAAAGAGAAATCAAAGCAAATGAGTGTAAATTTTAAAAATATACTTTAAAGTATATATTTTCAGACCTGTGGAAGGTTGCCTATGGAATGGAAGGGGAAATGATGTTTTCCTTCACTTCATGCCACAGAGTGAACAGTGTTAGTAGGAAAAATTCTTTCTCTAGCAATTTAGGTTTGAGTGATGGTACCTGTGAATTAATTGACAGTAGAACCAGTGGTTAAATAAATCCCTAAATAGAAGGGTTTATATATCAGTTTAACAAAGTGGGTGGGGAAATTTAGAGTTACAATGACTGTGGAAGATTCTATTGGACATCTTCAGCCTGATGACAATAGACAATCACCTTCTTGCTTAAAAGCTCCCCTATATGGGCATTAATGGCAGCTGTGTTTTCCAGGAGACTCAACTTTTGCCAGATAAGTAAAGTTTAGATAAAATGTATTTCTCCCATCAACAACTTTTCCAAATTTTCCCATTGCACTTTTGTTTAAAAATCCATGCTTTGCATTTTTAATACAAGCTGAGTGTCCCTAATCTGAAAATCCAAAATCTAAAATACACCAAATCCCAAAACTTTTTGAGTTCTGATGTCATGTCACAAGTAGAAAATTTCACACCTGATCTCCTTTGATGAATTGCAGTTGAAGCTCAGACAAAATGCTGTTTCATGAACAAAATTGTTAAAAATATTTTATAAGACTACCTTCAGGCTACATGTATAAGACATATAGAAAACATAAATTAATTTTTTGTTTAACCTTGGTTCTCATTCCCCAAGATATCTCATTATATATGTGCAAATATTCCAAAATTTGAAAATATTCAAAATCCCGCATTGATCCCAAGCATTTCAGAAAAGAGATACTCAACCTGTATACATCAATCCTCATTACAGTTGACCCTTGAATAACATGGGCTTGAACTGCACAGGTTCATTTATACATGGATTTTTTTTCAATAAAAGATACACCAGGTATAACTACCTTTCCTGCCTTCCTTTCCACCTTCTCACCTCTTCTGCCTTTGCCACTTTTAAGACAGCAAGATCAACCCCTTCTCTTCCTCTTCCTCCTCAGCCTACTCAACGTGAAGATGATGAGGATGAAGACCTTTTTGATGACCTGCTTCCACTTAATGAATATTAGATACATTTTCTCTTCCTTACAATTTTCTTAATATTTTTTTCTCTAGCATACTTTATTATCAGAATACAGTGTATAATAGAATACACAATTTATGTGTTAATCAGCTTTTTATGTTATTTGTAAGGCTCCTGGTCAACAGTAGGCTATTAGTAGTTAAGTTTTGGGGGAGTCAAAAGTTACACATGGATTTTTTGCTGCACGGGGAAGGATCAGTGCCCCTTACCCAAGGATTGTTCAAGGGTCAACTGTATATTCAAATAAACTTAGGAAATGTGTGTTGGTGTATACTTCATAATTATATCTCTACCTCAATAAAGAATTTGAATTTATTCTCTGTACTCTACTATCAAATATTAGAATTGATTAGAATGGTAATGGGATTCAGGACATGTTACCCAAAATATGGCGTCTTGGCATTTGAGAAAACAGCAGAAGCAGGAAGCCCACTCTCACCTTCTTACTCTTCTCACCTGAAGCATATCATAAAACCTAAGAAGATCACTCTCTGACTTTCTCCTGCCCTTCTTTTTGGAAGCAGATCATGAGACCTTCATTTGAGAGGTACCCTTCCTAAACCCAGAGGAAAGGAACATCTTTATCTTTGAAGGCACAGGGCACAGATAAGAATCAGAACAAGCAGGGCTTGCTAAATTCCCCCCAGTTTATTATTATTAGATTATACCCACTTTATCCAATCATACTTCTCCATGACTATCCATCTCTTCATCAGACCTAAGCATAAAAATATACTAGTTACCTGTTGTTGTTGTTGTTTTTGTTTTTTTTGAATCTTTGTTTCCTTTTGAAGGCTACAGTGTCACATAAAGCTTACATTAAATAAATATGTATGCTTTTCTCTTATTAATTTCTCTTTTGTTATTGGTGCCTCAGCCATGAATCTAGCAATGAGTGAGGAATGAAATATTTCCTTCCCTATAGCTAGCATAGCAACTTTGTTAAAATTATAGCATGAAGATGCATCATATAACCAAAAGTGATACCAATGTGCCACATTTTCCTTTTATAAAGGATGCTTTAAAAAGCACAGTTTAAGGAATGAACACAAATGAAAACACAGGCAATGGTAGAAGCATTTGTTTGGCTCCAGTCTATTCACTACAAGGTCCCCTAGATTTCTGAACTGCTCTATGCTGCTCAGTTTTCCTCTTGGGTTTTAGATTTCTGTTCTCTTTTCATGATCTCTTATTGTTTACATGACTGTCTTTCTTCTATTGGACACTAGCTCCTTAAGGGAAAAGAGTGAACACAACTCAACTCTCCCCACCATATTTAGTGCCTGGTACATTGTAAGTGGATGATATGTTGGGTGAAATATGTGAGGGATCAAATTCTTATTTGTCCTGCAAGAAATAACCAATGTTGGAAAAATTTAGGTATAGGTATATACCTTGGATTCTGAAATTATTAAATGATTGTATTCTCTGATTATGCCTGTGACCTGAGTTGTGGACAGAAGATATTTCTCCCTCTTATGAGTTCTTTTCTCACACATTTATAGAAATTAAGCCGGGAGAAGCAGCTACACAATGCAGCTACCCACTTTATTGACAGAGATCCAGGGATACTAGGGAAGCTGTGGCTATTGTAACATGTTTTTCCCACCCCTGCCCCAGCTAGCTTCTACATGGAATAACCACTGCTGCTACGTACATTATGCATACAACATACATAAATTACTATTGCAATCACAATTACTAACTACTGTGAGCATTCACCATTTATAAATACCAAGCCTTGTGCCTGGCACCTTACATATAGTGTCTTGTTTATTTTTTCCATCATCCCTAAAAAAGAAATTAGTTATCCCCATTTTACACTTGAGAAGACCAAAGCTAAGAGGGGCTAAACACAGGTCAGTTAAAAAGCATTCCAAGTCTGGGTGCGGTGGCTCATGCCTGTAATTCCAGCACTTTGGCAAATCGAGACAAGAGGATCCCCTGAGCTCAGAAGTTTCAGATCAGTGTGGGCAACATAATGAGACCTCATCTCTACAAAAATTTTAAAAATTAGCCTGCAAGCTGGCACACACCTGCAGTCCTAGCTACTCAGGTGCCTGAGGTGGGAGGATTGCTAAACCCAACAGATGAAGGCTGCGGTGAGCCATGATCATGCCTGTATTCCAGCCTGGGCAACAGAGTGAGACCCTGTCTCAAAAAATAAAAATTAAAATAAAAGTTAAAAAAGGATTCCAAGGCAGTTGCCCTAAATCATGCACCCAGTTGATGGGAGTGACCTCCCCTCTGGATGATTCTACAGTCAACAGAGTGCTAATACAGTTGAGAGCATAGAGTAGGAACTCAACATGTTTTGATTGGCAGTTTTATGTTAGCTCTGGGAGAATGCATGGCTAGAGATCTATAAAACAATGAAGAATGGCCCTCAAATGTAAGTTTTATTATTATTATTTAATCTTTAAGTTGCTTTTTAAAGTCAAGTCCTTCAGAGAGTGAGTTAGCTATAATTTTATTTTTTACCTTGAGATCAGCCTTCACTAATAACTTGAAATTATTAGAGTTGTGCAAGTTTTGGGGGGACTTTAAACAATCTAAGTAAAATCAAAGTAACACATGAATGTAGCTATACATAAAAATATCTATATGTATTTTTCCTGATGAATTCAACCACCCTGAGAAAAGTGTTACATGATTCAAATATGGTATATAAAAATGGTGATTCCAATGACTATTCTTTTTTGAAAGTATTAAGTCTTTATCTGTTAGCATGGCTTTCCTACTCTTCTTTTATAAGATAGATTTGAGTTTGCAAATTTTAGTCTTTGCAACATTATCTACTCCCGAGCACAGAGGAAGTGAGAAACTCCAAAATGTGTTCCACTGTTATGTGAGCCAAAGGCTGGTCAGTTCCTTGTGGTGACAAGAGCAGCTAAAGTGGCTGTTGCCCTCCCTTGTGAATCAGCCTCAGGAGATGAGACAGCATGAATGGAGAGCTCTGGACTCCCGGTTGGGGGCAGGTCCCAAGCACAAATGTCATCCCTAATTCCTAGGAGATTAGATTCTCACCTGGTGCTGCAGAAAGCCCCTTTGCAGCTTCTGTCCTTAAATAGAAACACCTACATCCAAAACAGGATTTTGTTGACATTTTCTTTGAACAAAAGTATCAAGCAACATGCAATTATTCATTAAAACATACACATTTGAGTAACCCATTTTATCTAGGAGTTGCTTAATTGTAGACTTCTAGATTAATTTTAATGTAAATAAGTTCACAGTAGAGCAAAAAGGATGCTAAAACTAGTTCAGAATTAAAAACTGAAAGAAAATTGGAATAATTTACTAGTAATTTGTAAAATTTTTATGTTTAGGAGAAACATCATGTTAGTTTCAAATATATGTATTTTTTCATTTGCTCAAAGTTTATGACTTGGTTAATATCCATATCCATGATTTGTGACTAGTTTTAAAAAATATGCGTAATTAAAATAATGAGTGACTTTTGTAAGGTTACCGTCAAATATTTTTATTCTCTTCTCCCTTTTTGATATCTATCACTGATTCTTTATCATGTTTGCTAGTATTAGCTACTAGCTGTGTAACTTGCATATTTATATTATGCATAAGTTATCTAATTCTCTAGAATCCTATATCTATGAATTTTCTGAGTTAATACCCAAGTAATACCCCAAAAATACCCAAGTAGTTTTCATTGATAAGAAATGAAGACTATGTTTTTCCATCTGAAACTGTTATCAAACACAGGGTGGTATGCCATCTTATCATTTCTGGTGAGGTGGATCTAGAAAGAGGGAGAGGGAAAGCCTTCTGCTCCTCTCACCTCCTCCTTTCACATGCATTTCCTCTACAAGCCAGGTCAGTGCCAGAAAGTTCTTTGTCCCCAGATACGAGCCATATGCCTTTTAATTCCCTATAATTGCTTTGTTGCCTGGGGTCCAGAAAGTTTTCTTGGGTTCCAGTGTCCCTTTCCTTAAAAATGAGAATTCTTTTGAGATGGCTTAATTTACTATGACCTCAATAAAACAAAGTTGACATTAATAGAGAGTAAAATGGTACTAAGAACAGGCATGATGTTAAGGGAGGCTACCTGAGAGTGGAAAAGTGACTGGTCGTAGAGACTGATTCTGATAATTCTTTATCATATGTCAGTCAATGTTTTCTATTTAGAATATTGATACTATACATAGCATAAGGTTTGACTGTTGTTGAAGCATATTGAGGAGAATCTCTTTATATTTGATAATTGTCTTGGAAGTAATTTTATAGAAATATTCTGATATGGAACTGATGTCATAGGTATATACGTCAGACTGCCTAGAATAATAATATGGAATCAGCAACTAGGAACACTATAGACCCAGGAGGATACGGTAGTTTATATAGGCCTCCATTTGGGGGGTATTGTGAGCATGTTGTCAAAACCAGATGTGATTCGGAATTACCTGATCAGTTCAGTCTGAAGAAGAGGTAAGTAGGTACCTGCCTCTTATTACCTTCACACCCCAAGCCTCCACCCCAATTTGGGGGAATTCTACGTCTGGAGACTACCATAAAAATTATTATTTGGTATGTTTACATGTAAAGATTCTTGAGACTCAAAAATTCCTAGTCTAGCAATAAAATAATTTTTATTCTTTGTCAAAAACTTTGCAGTATTGTTACAGCTCACGTTCCTCCAACCTTTGGGTGAAAAAGGTTTACAACGAATGAATATCTGGACTAGTATGGTTGAAAGCAAGATTGGATGGAGAAAGATCTCACACTGTGAAGCAGACCTGGCAAAGCCTTGGCCAACCCAGCAGGTGTCTCTAGAGAGAATATTGCTGATGAGTCAGGATGGCTGGGCTTTTGTGCAGGCTGCCTCAGACAGGGTGAGACTGCAAACAAGGTGGCTCCCTGCAACTAAAGCAGATCCCAAAGGAGCCCCATGTTAGAGGCTGCCTCCTGACAGCACTCCCTGCAGCTGCACGGGGGATGAGGGCAGCACATCTCCAGGTCTACCACACATCTTTTCATTTTCTTGATGACTTAGTCACCTACCTGATCGTTCTCCACATGGATGAATATGAACTTTTTGGGTTTCTTTATCATTTTAATATATTTGCTTATTTCCCAAAAGTGTTAGTGCTTGTAACTTCTACCACAGAAGTCTTACATAAAGATTAAGATTGGGGGCTTAGTTCCAATTATCCGCCTCTACCTTTTTGACCAGCTGTTTAGCCCAGGGTACATGTATTAACCTCCCTAAACTTCAGCCTCCTCATTTGTGAGTTGTCGGATGATTAAATGAGGAATATATAAAAATCCATTGGCTTAGCATCTGGTATATGGTATGTACCCAATAAGTGTTATTATTAAAGAGTCTGAGAAATTTTCTAAATGCACTGGTCAATATTAGAAGAAGAAACTAACTCCCAAATGTATCTGCCTATTAGGCATCACGGCAGCAGAACAAAAACTATGTTAAAATAATTAAATAAATGCAAGGCAAGGGGTGAGAGAAAACACCATCTGGCAGCTCTCAGTGAGTCATTTAGGAGTGAGTTGGAAGATAATGAAGGCCATTGCATTCTGGTCATGGATGGGTCCTTCTGCTTGGCTGGTGTTATAGCCTTTCTCTGAATAAAAATAGCCCATGCATCCTTTACTGCAGCTCAGTAAACATAGATTATGTGAATAAAAATAAAAGAATGCACAACAAAATCTTTGGGGAGAATTGACAGTTTATTTTGTTTCTTAGTGTACCCGTGAATTTCAGCACAATCAACAGTTTAATCTGAACAGCAAGGAATTTGTTTTTTGGCTGTTTGAAGTAAGTTTTATACTGTTTTTCTAGCAGAACTGACCATATGAAATACTCATCAGAGCCAGGAAAACAATCTTCAGATTTAAAGCTGCATGGTGGCTGGAGTGCAGTACTGTATATAGAATCATAACAAAAACTCAGATTTGGGTTTGGTCACTACCTGGGAGGACATTGAGTATTCCCCAAGCCTTAGTTTCTCTTCAACAAAATGATTATGGTAATAAACCTTGTAATACCTAAATGAGATCAGATGAAAAAGGAGTATAATCTTCCTTTTTAAATACTTTGTAAATATTAGTTTATTATGATTAAAGGTAAAATACTGCTTTTGAAGGACAGTTTCATCTTGTGATTTTAAAATTAAACTTAAAAAAAAAAAAAAAAAACCTAAACTGACTACCAGTTCCTAGCCATGCAAAGTTTACCTAAATTGTGGGAATTCATTTGGGGAAATAAATTTTGGTGCCTTGGCTTTCTTATCTGTCAAACTGAGATGATAATAATATATGACCTCACAGAGTTTTTGCTGAGATGCGGTGAGATGGTCTGGGTCCAACACTCGAATACAGTTCCTTCCACGGGGTGATGATTTGTCTGCTATTGTTATATTTTAATACAAGAGTAAATAGGAGTCTTTCTTTTGTGTTTTGCACTCTTGGCGATTCTGGAATGGTTTACTAATATTTTTGTTTTAATCCCAGAGTTATACAGTGATACCTTCTAACACACAGCTGGCATTTTGGAGAGATTACAATGACAAAAAATAAAAGATGGGGACAGACCCTTGAAAAGGGAATAGAAGAAGAGTAGTTCTAGGTTTTGTTTTGTCTTGTTTTCAAAGATATTTCTATTGCCAAATTAATTTTATTTTTAAAAGTATGTATTAAAGAAGTATTAGTAAACTATAAAAGAAAATGCACAGGTGTGGGAGTTTTGAGCCTGAGCTCATAGTCTCCTCCCTGTCACAAATAACTGTCTATGGACATTGAACAAATCATTTAATATCATTGGCTCCAAAAGAGATGGATAAACAAGATTCGTGCTTCTCAAGCTTGACCACATATTAGAATAACCAAGACTACTTTTGTAAGACTGTATATCTCTCTCCACCAGGTCCACCTCAGAGCAATGGAATTATAATTTCTCTGGTAAAGAACCAGTCTGCGAGCTCGTCAGATGTTTAAGTTACACAGTGAGGGTTATGGACCACCTGACTGGGTGATCATTAGGGTCTCTTCCCGCTCTGAAATCTTGTATATCTGTACATATCTTTTTACTACATTAAAAAGTACTTCTTAAAATGAAAACATGTGTGGCATATTTAGAAAAGGCAAAGGAATTTGATTTAAGCTATTAGCTTCTGGAAATAAGCAAGCGATTTTCTTGAAGTTTATTGTAAACTATCAACCTCCCTTCCCTTGTGAGAGATGTAATGATTATGCTTCAACCTACAGGCTGTATATGGGACTCAGCTATCCCCTTTTCAGTTTATCCCCGTTTTTTTTTTTTTCTTTTTTATGTGAAGAGTTCTGCCATTTTAGTAGCATGGATCTAATAGAGGCAAAATTCTTATGCGATATTTAAAAACCATACATAAGGCCTCACCCCTACTTATGGACTACAGCAAGTGAGAACATATTTCCAGAGAGGGATATTTTCACTCACTGATCTTAGTATAAAGCATCAGCCTGAAAAAATGTTTTTTCTTAAACAGAAATATTCAGTGAAAAACACCAATAATTTCCATTTATATCGTTAAAACGATGGAAGGAACATATGGCTACGATTAGAAGAATGAATGTTAGTTATGAGGCTGCATTTGCAAGAGACATTAATTAGAACTGAGAGTACCTCAAGTACTTGACTTGGGAAGCAAATTTGTTTAATAAGCTGCATGGTCTGCAGATGCCTTTCCCTCTTCTTTCGCCATGATTCCAAATAAAGCAGTTTTATCGTGCAGAGCTAAGCACACTTGAGGAGTCACATGATTTTGTCCTTCACTTCATTTATGTTTGGAAGCAATTTGACATGACCCTCATATGGGTAAGGTATCTCTTACAGCAATATACAGCCAGGTGAGGACATAATCATGTTAAATCAGGATCAGATTTTAAACTTTCTATTCAGAGATTTGCCCTTAAAGAGAACTCCATTCATTTGAATGCTACAAGCGAGTTGCTGATGTGCTGTCTCAATTCCTAGAGACGCCCTGCTCTGGGGTGTACTTGAGTGGAGGACACTCCACACGCCCTTTCTTGTGCTTGTATCAGCTCCTGCTGCTTCCTTTGATCAGTGGCTGATAAAATCTCCCCTGAGGTTTGTGTAGCTGATGAAAGCCATGTGTCTAGGATAAGGCTTTGGAATTTGATTTTTGGCATTATCATAATGTTAATATCCATTAGTACATTTTAAAACATAAGCACAAGGCCTTAGATGCAGGGAATTCTCTGGTGAATACCAGCTGGGGCAGCTGACATGTGGGTTATGTGGAACCTTCAAAAGCATATACTGTATCACTTTCTTAAGCTAGGAGAGCTGTAATGACTCTCTTGGGACAAATAAACATTTTCTGTCCAATCTCCACTTACTTAATTGCTAGCCTTGAGTTTTAGAGTCCTTGCTACCCTAAGTAAACTTATTTTAATAAAAGTAAAAATTTTCAGCTGTTTTTGGCTCTTGGTGAGGAAGACAAAGGTCAAATGGGAATTGAGGAAGAGCTTGATCACTCAGTAAGCCTGCATTTGTACAGTAAAATAGAAAGGTGGGATATGTAGAGAAGAAAACCAGGGTAAAAGCGAGGTACTGGAGACAGACTTCCTGGCGTTTAGCTTTACTGCTTGCATGTTGTAAATCTCAAGCAAGCTACTAAACTCTCTGTGCCTCAGTTTCCTCATCTAGAAAATGGGTTTAATGACTGAATGAATTAATACTTGTGCTTAGCATAGTGCCTGTACATCAGAAGCACTCAATAAATGTTACTGTTCATAAGCAGAGCTCTGTGCTGGTAGTCCCTTTACTATCAAGTGGCTATCTTTCCTTAGAACCAGGTCAACTTTGTGAGCCTAATTTAAGATTCTTTTACTTTCCTGAGGCTGGTGCCAAATGGTTTGGTGATGCTAGAGGAGCGTGAACCTTAAATGCCAAACTGTCCTTGCTTATAAAGTGTAGAATAATTTAATGCTGCTTATAGGTATGTCAGAGAAAAAAAATAAGCACAACCTTGTAAATATTTTCAGCTCTACTGGGTGCAGCAGAATCAGAAGGTGGAATGTATAATAATTTGGCCTATCAGTCAAAACTTCAAAAACAATATTAACTCCATGATGTGAGACATTTTCTTTTTCCCTTTCTTTTTTTTTTTTTTTTTTTTTTTTTTTTTTTTTTTGAGGCAGAGTCTTGCCTTGCTCTGTCGTCTGGGCTGGAGTGCAGTGGCGCGGTCTCCGCTCACTGCAAGCTCCGCCCCTGAGTTCACGCTATTCTCCTGCCTCAACCTCCCGAGTAGCTGGGACTACGGGTGGTATTTTTTTTTGTATTTTTAGTAGAGACGGGGTTTCACCGTGTTAGCCAGGATGGTCTCTATCTCCTGACCTCGTGATCCACCCACCTTGGCCTCCCAAAGTGCTGGGATTACAGGCATGAGACACCGCATCCGGTCGTGAGACATTTTCTAGTAGAAAACTCTTTTAGTTTTTAGATCTCTGAATCACAATAAGAAATGCTATTGAAGTATAACTGATTCCCAGACTGTGTCAATACAAGTATTAAGTTTCAGCCATTTGTTAAAAACAAAACAAAAACTCGTTTACTTATGTATTTTTAATATACTCCACCTAGTTCCAGAAAGTATTTAAAGCCACTGAAAGGCACATGTTGAATAGATTCAGAAAACGGGAGTTAGATACTTTTATCATCTTGTGGCTTTCAATATCACCACTTAATAGAAGTCAATAATAGTCCTCTTCTATGTTACACTTAAACACAGATCTTTGACTGCCACAGGTGTTACTCATTAAAATCCAATAGAAACAAAATAAGAAACTGTCTCCTAAGGAAAAGCCACTTGTTAGGGAGTTCAGAATTCAATAGCCATGTTATTTATTATTATAAATGAACTATACATTGATACCACAGTGGTCATGTTATCGTAGTTCTTGACACCTCTTAGAAGGCCGTTCTTTGTGACCCCACCCAATCTTCAGTTCCTCTAATGTGTTTGTGGTTACTTTTCTCATAACCTAATTGGATCCTAAAGTAAGAAATGAATGTATGCTGGTGAGGGAGTTGTTTCCTTTGACACATACTAGGACTTTAGTAAATGGTGGTGGTGGTGGTCAATGTTTCTTTCATACAGAACATAATAAGCTTGAAGAAAATTGAAGGAGCCCAGGGAGCCTGAGGTATAGTGCTACCATTCAACTAACTGCAAGAACTTGGACCAGATACTTGATTCCCTTCAAACTCAGCTCTTAATCTACAAAATGAAGAGAATGAGCTAGTTCTGTATTCTCCTTTCTAACATGCAGTTTTCTTAAGATACTATGCATCAGCATAATTGTAGACCTTTTAGCAGTTACATTATGACCTAAAAAAATTCTTAAAATTGTATTTAGTTTGTATATATAACACAAAACCAAATATTGAGGTTTTAATATATATAGATACCTGACACAGGTAATCAAAGCTTTTCATTCTTTTGTATCATTTTACTGTCACACTTATTATTATGGGTCCCTTGTCTTCTGCCATTTTAATATTCTTGGAGGGAGATTTATTTATGTATGTATTTACTGCATGAAATGCAGACATTTAATTGAGAAGGAATATATTCTTGTCAGGCAAGTTGCTAACATTAACATGCATTAATTCAAGAAATATTTATTCAGTCGTCTAGTAAATAGGAATAAAACAATGAATAACACATGGAGCTTGCCCCAAGAAGCTTATGGTCTAATGAGAGTACTGAAAAGCAAATAGATAATTATAAAACTGTGTGACACAGATGATGACTGGGGAACAAGCAGAGTGCAAGATGAACACAAGTGGAGACCTCATCCAACCGCGGAGATCAACACAGACTCCGCAGAAGACGTGGCATCTAAGCAGATGACAACCCGGGTTAGTTGGAATATAGGATTATTTCAGGCAGGATAAGCAGCTCATGCAAGCGCCTGGAGGTGTGAGAGAACCATGCCTTTCCAGGAACTCACCGTATGTATTGAGCAGGAGAGGAAATAACTCACCGTATGTATTCAGCAGGAGAGGAAAGAACACAGCAGTAGGAAGAGGTGAGGATTTAGAGGTACACAAGGAGTTTGGGTTTCATCCTGAGGACAATGAAGAGACATTGGAGGGTTTTCATAAGAAGGGTAACACACAATATTAACATTTAAGAACAAACCAAAAACGCAAGAATGTGACAAATGTTATGGAGTAGAGCAGAGCTGGAGACAAGGTGATCAGTCAGAGAACTGTAACAATTAGCTAGGCTAGAAGGGATAATGGGTTAAATCAAAGTAGAGGCAATAGGGAAAGAGAAAAGAAGATGGATTCAGGAAATATTAAGGAGACAGAATCAATAGGATTTGATGATTGGTTCATTCAAAAATATATGTTGGAGCTGGGAGTGGTGGCTCACGCCTGTAATGCCAGCACTTTGGGAGGCTGAGGAGGGTGGATCACAAGGTCAGGAGTTCAGGACTAGCCTGGTCAATATGGTGAAACTCCCCCTCTACTAAAATTACAAAAATTAGCAAGGTGTGGTAGCAAGCGCCTGTAGTCCCAGCTACTCTGGAGGCTGAGGGAGGAGAATCGCTTGAACCCAGGAGGTGTCGGTTGCAGTGGGCCGAGATTGCATCACTGCACTCCAGCCTTGGTGACAGAGGGAGACTCGTCTCAAAAAAAAAAAAGTGTTGAATTTCTGTTTCTGGTCATTATGTGGTAGCTGGTGTTGGACATATGCTCCCACTGTAAATAACTATGAAGTCTAGACCAACTATTTAAAACACTATTTGTAGGCACTGGATAGCAGCTCAGTGCTGGGCTACGATCCTTGCACAAAGGAAACATATAAGGAAAGCTACAGATACACACACAGTTTCTCTCATAGAGCATTTTTCAGGCCATAGCGTAGGGAGATAGACTCCAGTAGAGAGCATCAATTTGGATATAGAGATCAAGATATGGGAAATAGCATGTGGCTACTAAGTGGGCTGAGATTTGGGACAAGAGCATCAAAAATAGGAAGCTGCAGAGAAAAAAATCCAGATAAACAAAAATCTAAGTGAAAATTCATCTTAGGTATTTGGCTAACTCCTGGACTATGCAAGCACAAGATGAGATTTCAGAAGGGTTGAAAGAGAGTCTCTTCTGAGAGGCTGAGGGCTGAGAAGACCACCCTGTGCAGGAAAGATGTTGACGGGCAAGCCCAGCTGGAATGGAGAGACCTCGATGAAACACATAAGCAATTAATTAGATCCCAGAAAGGCCACACTGGACAAGTAAGTGCTATGTCTTAAGAGTAAAAACTAGAATGGGCCACCCTAACAAAGCCTAAAATCAAGACTTAACAAGATAAGTTACACTTTTAGTAATTTAACTGCTTATTATAATAAAACTCAACCTTCCTCAGAATAAGACAACATAATACAGTGCTTCTACAGTATTTGTCTACAATGTTCACTATTCAAAAAAAAGTTATCACACACTTGAAGAAGGAAAAGTATCCAAAAGTATCCGATAATCAAGTGACTAAAACTGTCAATAAAAGCAAACCTAGAGACAGCACTAACAAGAATTTCATATTTGTAGAGCATTTCCTATGTGCAGATACTGTCTTAGCTATCAACAAGGCAGAAAAATTTTCCTGAAGATATTCTTTCAAGCTTATCTTCCTGAAAGAGAAAACAATATTTAAGATAAGTAAAGTATGTGGTATATTAGATGGTAGAAAATGTCATGGAGAAAGAGAAAGTACAGAAACAGCATAGGGAATGTTAAGAGGGTGGGATTTTAATAGAGGACCAGAGAAAGAATAAATGTGTGGGGCGAATGAAGGGCAAAATGAAAAGATGACATCCATGGTTTGAGCTTGTGCCTTTATATTGCTTTGAGACAGACAATTTAAAAGGTGGAGGAGACTTACTTTTTAAAGGATGATATTTAGAAAATGTTTACTTTGAGGTGCCTATGAGACTTTAATTGGAATTTCATAATAAGCAATTGGACACATTAATTTGGAGAGAAGAAGACATCTATTCTAGGGATGTTAATTTGGAAGTGATCAACATGTGATAAAAACTCTAACAGTACAAGAAGGGAAAAACCCAGAAGTGCTTCAGGATTTAAAATACAGACCTGAGATGTAGAAGTAATAAGTGATAAATAACTGGATAGATGGAATAATGCAATAGAATATGTCATCATAAGAGTCAAGTGTTTTAGCAAGAAGAAGTGGTCAGCAATTCCAAATACTGAGGAATCAAATAAGCACTAAACTCTTTTCTTGGATTAGTAAACAAAAAATGTGGTGAAAATTATTCTGATTACAGTATGGGGCAGAATTCAGATTGTACTGAGATGAAGAGAAAGTAAGATGTAATTCTGTTAAGATATCGACAATGGTAAATGTGGCCATAAAGGGCAGTATTTGAGAGAGTTGTCAGGTTATGGGAGTGGAGTGTGTGTGTTTGTGTGTGTGTGTGTGTGCATATCTGTGTGAGTGTATGAGTGTGTGTCTTTTGAGATGAAAGACTTAAACACGTGAAGTATACTTAAATACTTTTTGAAGGACTACTTAACTATGCAGTCCAGATTAGAAACTAATGAGAGCATGATAATGCTAGGTTAGGCACATGGTATTTTAATGTCTGGGATGATTCTTCATTGCTACCTGAGGCACCGAGGAAACCGCTTTAGTGCTTGATACACAGTCTCTCAGGTGATATTATTGTCAAATCTTGCACACTAGAAATTCTAGCTTTATCTCAGATTTTTTTTCATTTAACTTGATGTAAGTAAATTTTTTCCATCCAAAATATTAAAAGGAAAACAACTTTATGACAGTTTTTGTTAATGAGTTTACTTAACATTGGCTCAAGCAAAGTTTTGGCCCAGCACAATGTATATGCATCTCAAATTAAAAGAAACTTTTTAAATTACCACAATTACTATTTTTGAGATTGGAATCTAAAAATAGTTTTAAGTGGATGACACTTTTCTCTGCATAATATTTCTTTGTGTTCATACACATTATTTCTTAAACAAGGAGATGTTTATTATAATCTAGCTTAACCACAGAGCCCACATTATAATAAGCAATATCTTTGTTAGTAATTACACACTGCCAAAAGTTTTAAGGAAGAATTCTGTGCAAAGTGTTTTTTCTGTTAATAGATGTATATGAACAAAGTGTAATTACTCTTAGAAGCCCATTATCTTTTTCATTCAGGATTAAACTAAGAAATATTCAAGATGACCCTGATTAGATTTTCAGGAGTAAAGTGATAAAAATATTAGAATATATTTCAGGACTGGTGCCATATATCCCAAGAAAAAATAAAGGGAAATTTTGAAGTGAATGTTTATGACAATAGAAATGAATTGTGACAAAAACTTTATACCCATTGAATGTATTAGAATTTATGAGCTTGTTCTGATGATAGAAAGATATCAAAATTAATTTTATCAACTACCTTCTGCTTTGAAAAGTGCAAAAAATATATACTTGAAATACATATTTTTCTAAGAATCACTCACTGATATTTGAGACATTCAAATTTTCAGCTAATTTAGGACATTTTCCTGAGTTTTAATGCTTTCTGCAGACTCTTTGTTACTGAAATGTCATCTTGACATCTTTTGCGTTAAAAAGCATCCAGTTATCCTAAAGTGTCTCTTTATTTGTGAATAAATGCAGATCATAAAGAAAGATAAGCTATTTTAACAAGTCATTTTGAAGGATTAATTATTGTTTTATTATACTGCTAATGCTCAAAGTGATCATATGACACTTAAGCTATCTTGGTCCAGATAGATTTGAAAATAACCAAAAGAATTTAGTGGGAATAATGACAGTGTATAGTGTTGCTGGAGGGAATATATTGAACAGGATAACCTGCTGTGCTCCTCAAACCCAGGAGGAAAAATTATTCTTAACAGGGCATGAAACCAGATACTGATCTGAGTTCAATTAGCAGCTCTGAAAGTCTGGCTACATCTTGAAATACAATTATCATTTAGTATGTGATTTATATTTGTAAAGTTCATATTTTAAATGTGAATATGATTTGTTGTTTATTAAAGTCATATTTTCCTTGCAGTAGACTAAAAGTAGTTTATAGAGATGGGCAATTCATATTTTACACACAGATATTCCTTCTGAGGAAACTTACCTAAACTTACGTGGTATAATGTGAGATTTGTGTTTGAGATTAGAAGCTGACTCTGCAGTGTTGGAGGAAGGGGGAGAAATATAAATGTCTTTTTCACCCTGTTCCCTAGTAGTTGTCCACCATCTGAAGTGTGGCTGTTTTCCATCCTCAGATGGTCTGGAATAAGGTCAAACAAACCAAGGCTATTCAAAAGAGAGCATTATCCTTGGCCTCCCTCCCTCTCCCTACTTTCTTGTCAAGGTCTAGAGTACTACAGAGTTCATTGTTTCAAACTTTCAGCACTTTTAGAGAACACTAAATAGCCAAGCACGCAGGCATTATGGATGCCTAATATCCATACAAAGATAACTCAGTTTTGGGAGTAGAGTCACTAAGGCTTTTCATCTGTCATTGGGAAGTGCTTTATACAAAGGCTGTTGGATTAAAAATTTCTCCTGTTGCTGAGAATGGAAATCTAAGTGCTCTCACCTCACATGGCAATTTGCATGAGTCTCTGGATTTTCCTGGATTTTGTGACAACACATTAAAGAATGTTTACAGCTCTTTAATACTCTTTTGTACACATGCAAATTACTAATCTTTTGAAGTGTTGGTGAGTCCTAGAGAATGAGCCTACCGACTAGTCCTACAGTCAGCCATCATCAGTGAAAAAGGAACCAAGAACTCGTTCTTGAGGTTTAAAGCCAAAACTGACATTAAAGATATTTCCTCGCTGGATGCAGTGGCTCATACCTGTAGTCCTAGCACTTTGTGAGGCTGAGGTGGGAGGATCCTTTGAGCCCAGGTGTTCAACACCAGCCTGGGTAATATAGCCAGACCCTGTATTTCCCAGCTACTTGGGAGGCTGAGGCGGGAAGATCACTTGGGCTCAGGAGTTTGAGACCAGCCCAGGCAACAAAGCAAGACTCTATCTCTACAAATAATAAAAATAAAAAATGATAGCTTCTGACCTAATTAGTGACCTTGCTTATGATGGATAATTTTATGCGACACTTTGGCTGGCCATGATGCTGATATTTTGTCAAACATTATTCTGAATGTTTCTGTGAAGTTGTTTTTGGATGAGATTAACAGTTAAATTGGTGGAGTAGAACAGATTACCCTCCGTAATGTGAGTGGGTCTCAGCCAGTCAAAGACTGTAATAGATGAAGACCAAACTTCCCGCGCAAGAAGAAATTCTGCCAGCAGAGTTCCTGCGGGCTCAGACTGCTTCTTTCCCCAGTCTCCAGCCTGCTTTCTTACCCTGTTCGATTCTGCCCTCGCCAAGCCTCCACAATTATGTGAGTCAAGTTTTAAAAATAAATCTCTTTCTCTGTTACTCTCCCTCTCTCTCTCTCTACACACACACAGAGAGACAAGTATATACAAATACATATGTATATATACACATCTTGTTGGTTCTGTTTTTCAGAAGAACTCTGACTAATATGCTGCTTAAAAATACAATTAAAATAATGCCTGACTCATGAAAATAACCCTGAATTATTGAATGAGTCAACGAATAAAAATATGTACCAGGAATTTTGTTTGTAAAAAATAGTTTAATAGTAAAATCTTTGGGGACAAAGAGTGGTTTTTAATACCTTTGAACCCCAAATAAATTGAAACTAGGTTAAGGTGCAGTCTTCTTTAGTGAGTTGTAAAACTTGAAAGTTTAAAAATGAACTAGTTCAGGAAAAAAAAAAGAAGGTCTGCATTCTAGCCTCGGCATTGCATACCATTAGCTTTGGAACGCTTGATCTCTCTAGGCCTCCAATTGTTCAACTGTAAAATGACAAAGGTGGGTTAGTTGGTAGGTTATACAATCTCTTAATTCCATGATTCCCTCTAAAGACCTTTCCAGTAAGGTCATTCCGATTATATCACTAATCTAGAGGGATTTTACTAACCAGATCCCAATGCAATATTGTAGCACACAGCAAGTCCTCATGGTTAAATGGTTAATGGGAAATTTAAAGAGTGTAGTCATTGGGTGCAAGAAGGTATTTCTTTTCCAGTAGGCATTGTAGAGGAAAGCTCAGAGATAACAGAAGTTTCTTGAATTTACAGTTGATAAATGAATGTTAAAATCCCCTTCGTACTGTTGTTTGAGAATGAAGGAATCAAGGCCTCGTCACTAAATTGTATCATGAATAAAAGGTCTCTCATTTACATTCATTGTTTTGCCTACGTAGGAACTGGTTGTTTGCCAACAACTTAATGTCTTGAGAAAGCTATAGGTCATTTTGCAGCCTAGCATTTAATAGCACCATCTCACAAATCTGATTAAATCTTTTTATTTTGTCACTGGTTTGGGAGTACAATACAAGCTCCAAATAATAAAACTTGAATGACCCAAGCAGCAGTTCATGTCTCATCTCCAAACATCTTTCTTTTATAGAAAATTCTGTAAATTTTCTCTGCCGTATTCATTGAATGAAGTGATTTTTCTAAGCTGAAAAATAAAAGATCATTGCAATTGTGAATCTTGTCAAAGGAACAAAGGCAAATATGTTCCTATAAAAATTTTCAAAAAGGATTCTTAATTTGGCAAATTATAACAATCTCCAGAGTTATTCCTCAGTCTGGTGTAGGTTTACTAAATATTTGCATAGTCTCAGAATTAAAAAATAATTCTTCCAACTAAAAAAAAAAAAAAGAAAATGTGTTTTTATTTTGGATAAGGCATGAGTTACAGAGTGCTTGCTTTATTGAATAGCATAGGAAACAAATATCAGTATGATCAACATTAACTGGAATTCAGTTAAGATTATTTTTTCCTAAAATAAAGTTGCTTTTTGTTGAAAACTCAATACTTGATATTAGAAAATATAGACAAAAGAACATTTAAAATGATAAAAATCCCACCACCTAACAACCACTGTGCATAATGAAATACTATATATTCTTTCATATGGGTTTTTATAGATGCCTCTCTTAACTCCCTAGCTCCAAAAAACAAATATACACATAAACCAGATGTCTTCAATACTGACCAGTCTGTGAAGTCAAAATGAGGCCATATTTTCCTTGATGTTAAAATCATGATACTCCCAAGCCCCCTACATGCCTATAATTATGAAGCCCTGATTTTTCCTTGCCCATTAGTGGTGTTATCGCTCATTTGTTTTTGGAGATAGGCTCTCGCTCTGTCATCCAGGCTGGAATGTAATGGTGTGATAACAGCTCAGTACAGCCTCAACCTCCTAGGCTCAAGAAATCTTCCTGCCTCAGCCTCCTGAGGAGCTGGGACCACAGGTGTACACCACCACACCCAGCTAATTTTTTAAATTTTTTGTAGAAATGGGATCTCCCTGTGGTGCCCAGCCTAGTCTCAAACTCCTGGTCTTGAGCATTTCTCCTCCCTCGACCTCCCAAAGTATTGGGATTATAGACATGAACCACTTTGCATGCACCGCTCCCCGCCACCCCCAATGTTTTCTATGGTGCAGGCAAGAATTTCACGATTTCTAACTCAAGCCAGGGGATTCCTCTGGTATATTTCACCTTGATGCAGAGATTGGACAACCTTTAGCATGCCCTGTTTGCCTCACTGTTTCCACTCCACACAGCAATTATCTGGAGTACCAGAGAGGAGCAGCCTTCCCCAGGTGTTAAGTTCAGTGATTGACACACTTCTCAAACCTGTAAGCCCAGAGTTCAAGCTCTTAGTAGTCAGTTTTCATTGCACACAGGGTCATGTTTTATTTTTCTCAAGGTAACTTTTTAAAAAAATTCAGGTATACTCAGGTGGCTGGATCAGGCATTAGTTTTACACTGCTCTCAAAACCCACACTTCTGATGGCCTAGATCTTGACGCTAGTGTCAAGAGAAAGTCCACCAGTTAAGACTTGCTGGATATGGCTGTGTAGGTTGCTTCCAGGTTCCAGTTGTGTTTTTCCTCCATTCAGCCTCAGCCAGGATCTCTCCAGTTCATCAGACCTATTCGAATGTTTGAATCTCAAAAGAAATTGAATTTTGATTTTCATCCTATTTCTTCTAGAAATCATCTTGACTCCTACATGAATTTGTGGATGTAGATAAGTTCCTGGGGGAAGGTTACTATCTGGTTTCATCCATCAAGAGGATCTACAAGACAGGCCTTGCCATGCCCAAACATATATAATTATCATTCTTTCCTCTCAGAATTCAATAAGTACTGGCCTTGCAGTGATCCTTCTACTAGGGAAGATCTACATACAGAATAATGGTTACATAAGCCACCTCTGGATTCATGTGGCTAACATTTAAAGCTCTGACCTGTCATCTTCTGGTTGATGATCTTGTGAAATTTATTCAGTGGCTCTGTGCTTAATATGTCTTCATCAGTAATATAGGACACATAATAATCACGCCTTTGTCATATGTACTTCTAAGGATTAAATATATGAATACAGAGTTAACAGTGTTCCTGGCACAAAGTTTGTGCTCAATTAACGTCAGCCTTTATTACTTTAGTGGTTCTAAACGTGGTTCCTTCCAGAACAATGAAAGGAGAAATGTCATCATCATCACTAATGGTAAAAATTGCTACTGAATTATTTTTTTGTTTTTTTGAGATGGAGTCTTGCTCTGTTGCCGAGGCTGGAGTGCAGTGGTGGTATCTTGGCTCACTGCAACCTCTGCCTCCTGGGTTCGAACAATTATCCTGCCTTACCTCCTGAGTAGCTGGGATTACAGGCGTGTGCCACCAGACCCAGCTAATTTTTTTTTTTTTT
>NW_012106631.1:27785-30025 GCF_000951045.1 Mandrillus leucophaeus
CATGTAGTGGGAGGGGAGTATGTGGATAAAGGGTACAAAGGCGTCTGTGTAATCATCTGCTAGGTTTATTGCCTATCTGACTCTTTGATACTCTTGGAAGCTTCTACTGAAGCTGTAGCTGGTCTCTTGTCTTGTTCAGAGCCTGGAGCCCCCTTGCCTGCCTCAGTTACATCTGATTTGGAGCCCTGTCACTGTCCATTTAGCTCTGGCTTAATCCCTCCACTCTTCAGGCTTGGAAACTTCTCAGCCTCAAACAAGAGGCAAGGGAAGGCCCTTAACTCAGGGCTGTTTCTCTTTCTGACCACTTCAGGTGGCCACTTTTACTCTTTCATCTCTGTTTCAGAGTTTCAAATTAAGGGTGAGGCACAAGCCTCTTCTGTTGTGGCTTTTCTCTCTACCTTTCTAAAACCCCACTCCTATCTGTAATTTTAGTTCAGGAGTGAAGAACTAAGATACTTTTACCTGATTCCTTACTTCCCCACTTTTCCCTTTTCCACACTCTACTAGGATAGAATTGGCAGATTTTCTTCTTTCTCTTCTAGTCAGATTTGATCTCCTTTATGTCATATTCTGTTCCTAGGGACAGTAAGCATCAAGGCATGGAAGAAACCTCCTGAACTGAATTGACTAGTCTTGGAAAGGTAGAATGGGTGCCTCAGGGCAACTACGAACCAGAGATTACAGAGGGCAAAGATACATTGTGTCGATGTTCCCCAGACATTGTTTGTTTTATAAATATATATGTACATATAGATTCAAATGTTCAAATTAGACAGAAGCGATATCTGTTATGTATGTTGCAAATGTTTTTGTCCTTGTTTTTCCTTTTTTTAAAAAATTTATGATGTTCCTTGATGTAGACAAGTTTTACATTTTCATGTTGTGAAATCTACCAATTACAAACTTTATGGTTTCTAAATTTTGTAAATCTTAAAGAGTCTTTTCTCTCATCAAGAAAAAATTATATTTATATCAATTTTCTCCAAATATTTTTATGGCTTTTCAAAATTTTACCTGGAGGCATTTGGTAGCTACATATACATATGTGTGTGTTTTTACATACACACACATACATATATACATATATTTCATAACCAACCCTTGAGCTCAACATATTTTGTTGAATAATCCATTTTTTTCCTCACTGATTTGAAGGGTTACTTTACCATATATTAAATTCTTAATTTGTTTTTTTTCTGGCCTTTGTTTCATGTTCCATTGATATATCTGTTTATTCCTTTACTAGTTCAAAAATATATTTTCAAAACCTAACTTTGAAATATTTTAATGTCTGTTCAAGCTATTTCCCCCACTGCTTTTATTTGTCAGCATTTTTTGGATCTTTTCATGAATTTTCCTCAGATGATTTCCAATTGGCATTTTCTTCATAGTATGTTAAAATTTAATATTAAATCAAGGGAAACTTTTAAAATAACAAAATACAAATCTATTTTTCTTCATAGAATTTGTTAACATTCATTAATTTGGAGAATGGAAATAATTAACTCTATCTCCATCTTCCTCATCATTCAGTTCTGTTAGAAACAAAATGCAATTTAAAAATTGCAAAGTAGAATGAAATGTCAAGGCTTATCTAGGTAAAAAAGCTAGAAAAATATTTGTGACTTCAATATTTGAGAATCAAACCAAAGAAGGTGAGGTTTTTTGCCTCATCCAGATAATATACATTTTATTTGTACCTGTATGAATTTTAGCATTTCTTTTCTCTGGATTTCAGAGTTTGTGGGGTTTTTTTTTTGCTATAATGATTAAGTTCCAAGACTTTAATGTGACTTTTTCAGTCATTTTAATGATGGAAAAAATATAGAAGTTGGCTATCAAATTTATCTTTATTTATCCTTTTTCCTTTATCTCTTTGTTTTGATTATATCAAAATTTCATTATTGTCCTCAAAATTACTGGGTTTTCCCCCCAATCAATACTTATTCTTTTAGGCCTAGATTTATAAAAATAATCCCAAACTAATCAATGGATTCATTTTCTCCTGTAATTATGTATGCATGTATGCATGTATTACGTATTCCCTTTGAACTTAATCTTTTCTCTTAGGAACTATCTGTGGTATGTGACTTCAAAAGAAGATTAAATATTTATAGTTATTGGAGGGACTTGGGGGCCATGGATTTTGCAGAGTCTCCTCTAGTGATCTTCTGCACCACGAAGAGTCAAAGTCATTGCATTGGCTACTTTTGTCACTCTCACTCTTCATGTCCTCCAAA
>NW_012106631.1:30075-35772 GCF_000951045.1 Mandrillus leucophaeus
AAGAAACCTCCTGAACTGAATTGACTAGTCTTGCCAAGGTAGAATGGGTGCCTCAGGGCAACTACGAACCAGAGATTGCAGAGGGCAAAGATACATTGTGTCGATGTTCCCCAGACATTGTTTGTTTTATAAATATATATGTACATATAGATTCAAATGTTCAAATTAGACAGAAGCGATATCTGTTATGTATGTTGCAAATGTTTTTGTCCTTGTTTTTCCTTTTTTAAAAAAATTTATGATGTTCCTTGATGTAGACAAGTTTTACATTTTCATGTTGTGAAATCTACCAATTACAAACTTTATGGTTTCTAAATTTTGTAAATCTTAAAGAGTCTTTTCTCTCATCAAGAAAAAATTATATTTATATCAATTTTCTCCAAATATTTTTATGGCTTTTCAAAATTTTACCTGGAGGCATTTGGTAGCTACATATACATATGTGTGTGTTTTTACATACACACACATACATATATACATATATTTCATAACCAACCCTTGAGCTCAACATATTTTGTTGAATAATCCATTTTTTTCCTCACTGATTTGAAGGGTTACTTTACCATATATTAAATTCTTAATTTGTTTTTTTTCTGGCCTTTGTTTCATGTTCCATTGATATATCTGTTTATTCCTTTACTAGTTCAAAAATATATTTTCAAAACCTAACTTTGAAATATTTTAATGTCTGTTCAAGCTATTTCCCCCACTGCTTTTATTTGTCAGCATTTTTTGGATCTTTTCATGAATTTTCCTCAGATGATTTCCAATTGGCATTTTCTTCATAGTATGTTAAAATTTAATATTAAATCAAGGGAAACTTTTAAAATAACAAAATACAAATCTATTTTTCTTCATAGAATTTGTTAACATTCATTAATTTGGAGAATGGAAATAATTAACTCTATCTCCATCTTCCTCATCATTCAGTTCTGTTAGAAACAAAATGCAATTTAAAAATTGCAAAGTAGAATGAAATGTCAAGGCTTATCTAGGTAAAAAAGCTAGAAAAATATTTGTGACTTCAATATTTGAGAATCAAACCAAAGAAGGTGAGGTTTTTTGCCTCATCCAGATAATATACATTTTATTTGTACCTGTATGAATTTTAGCATTTCTTTTCTCTGGATTTCAGAGTTTGTGGGGTTTTTTTTTTGCTATAATGATTAAGTTCCAAGACTTTAATGTGACTTTTTCAGTCATTTTAATGATGGAAAAAATATAGAAGTTGGCTATCAAATTTATCTTTATTTCTCCTTTTTCCTTTATCTCTTTGTTTTGATTATATCAAAATTTCATTATTGTCCTCAAAATTACTGGGTTTTCCCCCCAATCAATACTTATTCTTTTAGGCCTAGATTTATAAAAATAATCCTAAACTAATCAATGGATTCATTTTCTCCTGTAATTATGTATGCATGTATGCATGTATTACGTATTCCCTTTGAACTTAATCTTTTCTCTTAGGAACTATCTGTGGTATGTGACTTCAAAAGAAGATTAAATATTTATAGTTATTGGAGGGACTTGGGGGCCATGGATTTTGCAGAGTCTCCTCTAGTGATCTTCTGCACCACGAAGAGTCAAAGTCATTGCATTGGCTACTTTTGTCACTCTCACTCTTCATGTCCTCCAAAAATACAAGGGAGATAGTGCAAGGACCAATGATTTGGGTGGTGTATTGTAAAGTCTTCTGTAAGAACCAAAGAAGTTTATAATCTTTCAACTTTGAGGTTACAAACAGAGCAAACGATCCAGTTGCTTGATATATAGGCCCATTTCCTGCTGTCAATGATCCACCTGGCTTAATTTTGGAACATAAAGGAGCACATCAAACTGAGCTAGAAGGGAGAAAAGATGATGAATGCCAAAGAATATCTTCACCTAAAGAGAATCAAATTAGCTATGCCAACTAGAGATGCCATCAATTACAGGCAAGTAATTCATGTTATCCTCACCTGTAAGGATTTCTGTGATATTTTTATCTAAAAGATTTTTTAAACTAATCCTTATTGAGTTTTACCAAAACAGACTATAATAAAGAAAACATAATATATTTTCATATAATTGGTTATGTTCTGTAATTTTAGCACCTTATTTTAAATTAAAAAACTGTGTTATAAACGTTAACTCCTGGTAATAAATTAGCAAAAACTGAGATTATTTGGTAGTATAACTACCCACATTTAGCACAGATGTTCAGCAAAATATTTAGGAACTATTTTGGAAGCTCTCATTAGCTGAGGTAAATTAGCAGAATATTTATGGGTAATATTAAACTGTTCAGATTCATATTTTCTTTCTTGATCGTTTTATAGAAGTCTCATAAATATCAACAGCTGACTTAATTGTCCTTTAGAAAGTTCTTGTGTATATCAGCAAGACTGAAGCCCAATATTTAAAGGTTCTAAATATCAGAGCAGTTGAATATTTAGAATATTTAGTGGCCTGGCCAGAGGTAACTCAAGCAAGCTCAATCCAGCTCCAACTCCATCCCCCATCCCCCACACATGGGGCTCCTCTCATCTCAAAGACCTTGCCTTTTCCTAAAGTAGTTCATGGAATTGATATAGTCCTAAGTTGTTTTTCCCAAGGGATCTAATTTGCTATGGGTTATCTATCTCCTAGTCCAAAAAGCCTCTAGGAGCCTAACTGATATTCAGAATATAAGGGATATACAGACTGAATATGTGAGAAGGGAATTAGAAGGCATTATTATGTTTGCCATGGATTCCTCTAATCCAAATCAGTACCCTATATGCATGCCTTCTTCCTCATCTGACCTGGTTCATTCAGAAGCCCAAAAGATTCAATACAGGCCAGCACTAGATACTAAATTAACAAAACATTCAAACTACATTTAGAACTTGTAAACATTGAGTACAGTGTGAGAACTCAAAAGTCAACTGTATTGCTCAATGACTATCACTGTATTGCTCAATGAATACAGTCAACTGTATTACTAAATGATGTCTTTGGTAATCATCTTCCAGAGAAGTAAACCATAAATAGTCTAACTCCTGATATTCAGATGACCAGATAAGAGGTTTTACATTTTAGGAAGGAGTAATAACTACCAATGGGAATGTATATTTTGACTGACTGTCAAGATCTTAAATGCCAATCTCAATTTGAACTGTCCTATAAGCAAGTGGTATGAGACAAACAAAGCTTAAGATCAAGCACTATGAAAATGATATTAAGGCTGATTAAACTTTAGATGTGGTCAATGGGAAAACTTAGAGGCAGACAAACCGGTCCAGATAATCCTCACAAAATCATCCAGGTGAAGGTGAAGTGGGCCTGAGGTTGGCAGTAACGTTGAAAGAAAAGAGGAATGCAGGGAACATTATGAAAATTAACTATTGGTGGCAACTGATTGCTTATAACAATAATGATGAGAGTGGATTCGAATTATACTGTAGCATTTTGAGTACAGTAAAGATGGCAAAAATTCACTGAAAAATACAGGCTAAGCTGGAAGGCTTCTGACTTTGGGGGATGCTATCATTTGCATGATTGTCTTCTCCAAAACTCATGTTGAAATTTAATTGCCATTGTAACAATATTAAGAGATGAGACCTTTATTTAATAGTATTAAGAGGTGAGTAGGCCACAAAGACTCCACCCTCATGGGTGGGATTGGTGCCATTATAAAAGTATGAGGATGAACTTAAGTCAGGCATGGTGGCTCATGCCTGTGATCCCAGCTACTTAGGAGACTGACATGGGAGGATCACTTGAGGCCAGGAGCTCCAGCTTGGGCAACATAGTGAGACCTATCCCTCTTAAAAAAGAACAAGCTCGGTTTCCTCTTGCTCTCTTTTGCCTTTCTGCCTTCTGCCATGGAATTATTCAGCAAGAAGCCCATTGTCCAACTGCCGACCCCTTGATCTTGGACTTCCAAGCCTCCAGAAATGTGAGCCAATTAATTTCTGTTTTTTTATAAATTACCCAGTTCTAGGTCTTCTATAGCAGCAAAAATAGATAGAGACAGAGGAAAATGACAATTTGAAGCAAATAACTCTGGGAAGGATTCCACAGTAAGATATTGTCAGATATTAAGAGACTGGGTTCACTTTTGGATTACTTGCCAATGGTACTCTGAGAAATCACATATTAGAAAAAGAGAAGGATGAGTCATTAGTACTTCTGCAAAATCTAATGATACTGTAACCACTGAAATACTGAAAGGAGGCACTGAAATAAGTTGTAGATGCAGCATGAAAGGTAGGAAATTTTGGAAAACAAAGTGTTTACTTGACACTCTTGGCAAGAAAACCCTACCCAACAGCATTTGGGTTAAAGCATTGTGTAGTGTATCAGTCAGAGTCCAGGTGGGAAATATTCAATGTGAACATTTCAATCAGAGGGACTTTAATGCTGGACACTGTTTACACAGGTAATATAAGAGCCAAGGAGACAAACAGGAGATGGTGAACAAACCCAGAGATTGGCAACAGCAGGAAATCACCATACACCTAGGACTAGAGGGCCACAAAAGATGTGATGTGGTGTGACCAGAGCCCAGAAACTGGTGCTGTGGTCACCAGCACAAGATGCTCCTGGAGACACAGAGAAGGGAAAAATACCCTGTCCTTGCTCTGTAGCCTGACCATCAATCTTCCATCATTGCCTCTCATTGGCTGAGCCTACCTCCATGCTAGAGGGCAAGGGATCCTGGGAAGTGTGGTTTCCTGTAATGCCGAGCAGAGGAAGGACAGGGCTGGAACAGATCTGTCTGAGCAAAAAGGGGCATATAGTCAGCCTGTTACATGGTACCTAACACAGAGTAACTTAAGGTTTTGATGGCAACTTCCTGAGAAACTTTTGGAAAATAAATACAAATTAAAAAGTTGATATTTATTTCTCATCTGTAACTGCAATCAGAACAAAATTGCAACTTTCAAATGCTACTGAAAGCAGAGAATGTAATGGCTGTCTAAATTAGGGGCACATGAGTTTTCAGCTGCTGGACTAGCCTTAAGTCCACCCTTTCCCCTCCATTCCATTACCATATTGATATCACCATGGGCTTCTTCTCTAGTTATCATAACTGCTGAGCATCCACAAAAAAACAGTTCTGTCATTTAAAATAAAACAGATGAAAGTTTTCCATGATGCAAGAGTGGGTTTTTAAAGATAATTGTGTTTCTTCTCTTCTGTAATTAGGACTGGACTTTATTTTGTATTCTGCAAATGATTTATGATCTCCTAGCTAGAAGAATGAAAAAGACTCAGTTTTAGGTGTGTTGCCTTTGACCTACTATAGGTCTCTCTGCAAGTGACTGTGCTTACATAGAAATAAAGAACACTTGTGATGTGTAGTTGGGTCAGTATTTGCACCTTGCAGCTTGTCCTCAGAGCCCGTGCTATACCCGTCATGGTGTGCAGTCAACTCTCTCAAGTAGTCTCAGATGTGGAGACAGAGAGGACAATTAGCACAGACTTCTCTACAATTACAAAGAATTTGGTTTGGTGACACCCTTCTGAGGCTCTATTTGGACAAATATGCTTGACTGACTGTCAACTGTAGGGGATGAAGAATTATCTGATGACCAGATGGGAGGCAAGAGAGTAGTAGCCAAGTAGTGAATGGAGTCTGGTCCATTTCACCTGACTTCTTAGGTATTTTACTTGGATTTGGAGTGTTGGTTACTTCAGGTATAAAATAATATTGTGTAGCCACCTCATAGG